>NC_086154.1:228675979-228976604 GCF_035149785.1 Candoia aspera
ATTGACCCATCAACATGAGTATTTACAGTGAAGTACTACTTACAACCAGGCTTCTTCACTGCTCCATACTACCACAAAGACATCTTGATGCAGGTGCTGGTAGTTGGTCTGACACCAAGACTTTGATCTAGCAACTTAGTAGCTAGACAGTGGCTGCTTTACTCTGTAATATGTGATGAAAGGAATTTTTGTGCCCAGGCTGAATTATGTATTTATCAGTTGCAGGGATTTGAAGTAATAAAGCCAGATAACAATAACAATCACACTTTATTGAGTGTTAGGCTACCTCTCTAGTGACAGAAGTCTGGCTGCAGAATATGATTGTTCAGTAATGGGTAGGGATGATCAACTGACATTCCCAAAGTTAGTTGAGTATGCCTTCTTAATGACATTCATAATCAGAAATGTTCAACAAACAAAGGGGAGCAAATGCTTTTAAAGCCAGAAAACATGCAGCACCCTCCCAGTTAGGTCTGCATCAAAGTTCCATCCCATGGAGGTTTCTGACTAGCTTATATGGGCTCTGAACCATAATGAAACAAACTGCTTTTCAATGATCTCATCTCACTGGATTTTACCAAGGACAAGGAGGATCTTGGCATGCTTTGCCTTCCTGCCAGAAATCAGACCATCAAGGTTAGGAGGTCTTTGGTTATACCAGGTGGTGATGAGACCATCTCAAAGTTAAGGATTATCTGTTTCTCAAGGCTAATTGGATTGAAGATGAGAAAGATAATCCTACTTAACAGGGGTCTCACCAAGGACAAGACAGAACAAAGTAAAACCCAAATATGATCCCTTAGTGAATAAACTAAATCTTTGCTTAATTCTGCACTACAATACTAAATTTGCACTTAATTTTGCACAACAGTACTTGCTTAATTTTGCACTACAATACTGAAATATAAAATCATATAGAGGTCTATGTACCATGCACCTAAGAAAAAGAGGTATACACCATTATTCAGTTTCTCCTTGCCAATCTTCTGGTAAGACCCCCAGCACTACACCATGTCACTTCCTTCTTGTTGTTTTTTAAATTCATATTTTTTGGCACATGGACATCTCTTTTCATCTAGCATACAATTTGTGGACTATATATAAGGGATGGAAGATTTTGAAATGGGACAGGGAGTGTTAGAGAACTCTATGTGCCCTGAGTCAGTTAAGAAAAAAAAAACCACACACACCAAATACTTCATTTCTATCTGGGCTTGGAGTTTATAGCAAGTCAGATCTCAGTTCTACTATCTATATCCCTTACAGTTGCATTTTTGTGACTACAGTATGCAGAAATATCATATAAAGGGGGAGAGTAAATATTGTTCTGTTTCAATTGGGAAAATGCAGGATTAAGTCACAGTATTTAATACCTTTTATATGTTTTATATTTTCAGCCATACCTGAATAGAGATATGTTTTAAACAAATAAGAAGTACTTGCATTCTAACTTGAGAATTATTAAAGAGGAAGTTGTTAGAAGAAGACAATTTCTTCTGAGTTGCAAGACAGTTGTCTGGAGAAAAAAGAGATTAGATAGAGAACATTATTGGGAGATTATAAATCTCTAATAATACTAAACTAGTTTGTAATTATAGCTGTGGGAGTTAAAACATATAACTACAGAATTAAAAAAAATATGAAATAAATAAAAGAGACCATAGTTTGGACAATCAGCTTATAAATCACCTGTCATATAGATCCATGTCCCTCCTGGCTGGTGAAGGCAGCCCAGGAGGTGACATGTGGTTGGATCCAAGCGGTGGTTAATACATCTTTGGGAGAGGGGGTGTTTCCAGCTGCCTTGAAGGAGGTGCTGGTGCACTCCCTCCTCAAGAAGCCATCGCTGGATCCAACTCTGCTGGACAATTTCATGGGGTTGGCTAATTGCCTTAAACCCCCTCCCACCTGATTAGAATTGTTAACCTCTTGGATTTTATACTTATTTATATTGTATTTTATATTTGTAATTTGTTTTTTATAAGATCTTGGTTGTTTAGTATTGTAGTCTTAATTTTGTTGTAAACTGCCCAGAGTCCCTCTTTTGGGGGAGATGGGCGGCAGCAAAATTTGAATAATAAACAAACAAACAAACAAACAAACAAATCAATAAATAAAAGCCAGTCCAGTGCAAGTGTTTTTATCTGTTTTAGTGTTAATAACATTTTGTAATTCAATCCATTTTCCTATGCCTTTTTTAAATTTACCATTTTTTAGGGAGAAACATACTGGAAAGTAAACAAACTTAACATGTGAATAAAATGTGGGTATATGAGAACATATATGAAATCTTACAGAGAAACACAACACATCTAATATTATACCCAGAAAGATGTTTATTCAGATGACATTAATTCATTAGAAAATAAGCCTTGGTTATTTAATACTACTATGAAATGAAGGTCAGCTATGACTAATTGTAAGAGTCTTTAAAGTTATTTTTTTGCTGTTGAATAAAATGTTTCAACCAATGCAATTTACAAAACTGTAGTTCGTGTGCGAAGTATATGGGCATCCTGGTAGACCACATATTCAGCATGAACCAGTGTGTGCTGCAGCTGTCAAAAGAGCTACTGCAGTCATGGGTTGCATCAACAGAGGTTTAATGTTAACGTCACTGCAAGTGACAGTTCTGCTCTTTGTGGTACTATTTAGTTGGTGCCTAGAATATTGTGTCCTGTTTGGGTTACCACAACACAAGAATGATACTGAAGAATTAGAAAGAGTGCAGTGATGATGAGGAATGGTTGGATGGCTAAATCTTACGAAGAATGGTTAAAGGAGCTAGCTATCTTTACTCTAAGAAAGAGAGGGCTGAAGAGAGACATAATAGCAGTCTTTCAATACTAGATGGGCTATCACAGGGAAGAGGATGTGGATTTATTCTCCATGGTGCCCAAGGGTAGGATATGAAATAATGGATGGAAGCTTTACAGAGAGAAATCTAAACTTGAAATAATGAGGAATTTCCTGACCATGATGGCTATTAAGCAGTTGAATAGCCTGCTTCCTTGAGACATAGATGCTCCATCACTGGAGGTTTTCAAGTAAAGTTGAACAGCCATCTGTCTGGGATGCTATGAGGATTCCTTCCCTTGGCAGGAACTTGGACTAAAAGACCTCTGAGGTCCCTTCCAACTCTATGATTCAATTATTCTCTAAGCCACTGAGATTTCTAAGGGGCCCAGGAGGAGTGCACTCCTTTATCTCAGTGAAGATTAAACATCCCATGCCAGAGCTTGGACACTTTATAATCTATAATTTTTTTTAATCCATTCAATTGTGTCCAATTCTCAGGGACTGCCTGGATAAATCCCTGCAGTTTTCTTGGCAAGGTTTTTCTGAAGTAGTTTGCCATTGCCTCCTTCCTAGGGCTGAGAGAAAGTGACTGGCCCAAGGTCACCCAGCTGACTTTGTGCCTAAGGCGGAACTAGAACTCATGGTCTCCCAGTTTCTAGCCTGATGCCTTAACTACTACATCAAACTGGCTCTCTATAATCTATAATAATCTGTTATAATCTATAATAATCTGTTTAATTTAGAATGCTCTGTTGTTGTATCCCCCTCACTTTCTCAACACCTTTGCCAAAAAAAGAAAAGTTGGGAACTGGGTGGTAGTTGTCTAAAATGTTTGAGTCAAGAAGGCTTTTCAGGAAGGGCACACCACTTCAAGGCACCATCCTTCAATCTATGTTAAGATTTTTAATAGACAAGATCTGGTAAACCCAAGAGGAAAAAAATATAGAATTTCTCTCTTTGAAATCAGGTTAGAATTTGTATCCAGTTCTCTTGCAAAATATGTTTTATATGTTCAGGCATGCCTGAATAGAGAAATGTTTTAAACAAATAAGAAGTACTTGCAGTTACAGTTACAGTTTTTTAAAATCAAAAATCAAATCTCTAGTCTTACAAAATTCTCTTATCATCTCATTCATTGTTTTGGACAATCATGTACACATTTATCTCCATGTTTTAAAATAAAAGATGATCAAGCAATTGGAAAAGGTAAAGGCCATAAAGGCTAATTTTTCCAACTTTCTCAATAAATTTCATATACAACTCCTAATTTTTTTCAGTTATATATATAAAGAATTGAATCTTTGCCTCCAAATCAAAGTAATGGGAAATGTTTGATACAATTATTGATATGAAGATGTTGTTGTAGCTGTTCTACCAAGCAATGAGAAATAGGCCTTATTTGCTATTGAATGTTGACAGTATGATTCTGGAAGACTGCATGTGTCTTATGGGTTGTGGATTCACTGTTCCTGTGTTACAGGTTTGGAAGCACAGGATACTTTCTCTGAAGATTTCAAGCATGGTCCTGGGACTTATCTCTGCGAAAGAGGAATGTGTAATGATTGCCTATTCCAATAAAAGGAGTCTCATCAGTAATTACTAGAGAAAACTAATTTATTGAATGAATAGTATGCAAAGTACGAAGAAAGCTGAGAATGAGCAAAAGCGCACCAAATACAAACTTAAAAAGCCTTGCTCCCGTTGCGAACCTTCCCCTCAGGCTAGCATAGCAACCACCCACCCCAGATGCTAGCAACCGTTAGAATCGGCCTGAGAAAGTAACCTTGAACAGCAGAGATAACCCAAACATACATTCCAGAAGATCACAAGTCAGCACAAAGGAAATTTACCAGCGTGGCCAGGCAGGCACGCAACTGCAGATATGACATGTGAAACGTTACGAGGAACCATAAACATCGGAACGGGAACATGACATACTGCCCCCCCACAAAGAAAAAAACTTAATTGTTAAGGCGCGGGTTTATCAGGGTAAGCAGCGTGAAACTGAGCAACCAAGTGGGGAGAGCGCACATGCCGTGCAGCGACCCACTCCGGATGAGGTAAATGCTTCCAGCGAATCAGATATTGCAGAGTGGAATGGAAACGTTTAGAGTCTAATATTTCCTTGACTTCGAAATGTTGTTGACCATCAATCATTATGGGGGGAGGTGCAGCCGGCTCAGGATGCCAATAGGTAGACTCCACGAATGGTTTAAGCAAACTGCAATGAAAAACAGGGTGTAAGCGCTTGAGATTGTGAGGTAAGTCCAATTTAAAGGTAACAGGATTAATCTGAGCAACAATAGGAAATGGACCTATGAACTTGGGCGCCAGTTTTTTGGATGGTTGAGGGGATTTGATGTATTTGGTGGAAAGGTATACTCTATCCCCTATTTGAAAAACAGGTTGTGGTGCCCTTTTTTCGTTGGCATGTCGTTGATAAGTGGCTTGAGCATCGGCTAAAGCTTGCTGTATTTTTGGCCAGGAATCTGCCAGTTGTGAGGCCCAATCGGTCGGGGAGGTGGGTGAGGTAGACAGTGGAGGCAATTCAGGAATAGGGACAAAGTCATGCCCAAATACAGTACGGAAGGGCACCGCCCCAGTACTTTGATGCACAGCATTATTGTAAGCAACTTCAGCAAACGGCAGGAGGTCTACCCAGTTGTCTTGTTGATAATTAACAAAAGCACGTAAATATTGCTCCAACGTGGCATTGACAGCCTCAGTATTTCCATCTGTCTGAGGATGGGAAGCCGTGGATAACGCCTGTTTAGTGCCCAATAGCTTCATAAATTCCTGCCAAAAGCGTGAAGTAAATTGTGTTCCTCTGTCGGTCACCAAGCGGGCGGGGCTACCGTGTAATCTGTACACGTGAACTAGAAAGAGGCGTGCCAGCTGTTGTGCAGATGGTAGAGACGCACAAGGGACGAAATGAGCTTGCTTCGAGAAAAAATCCTTAACAACCCAAATGACAGTCTTTCTCTGGCTAGGAGGTAGATCCACAATAAAGTCCATAGAGATTTCCTCCCAGGGGTGGGAGGGATTGGCCACTGGCTGCACAAAGCCCTGAGGTTTCCCCCCTTTTCGTTTTGCAGTAGCACAGACAGGGCAAGACTTGACATAGGCTTTTACATCTTGCCGCAGGGTTGGCCACCAGAACTGTCGGCGCACTAGATGAATAGTTTTTGTAAAGCCAAAATGCCCAGCTGTTTTATCGTCATGAGACCTGAACAGCACGGTTTTGCGCAAGGTTACAGGCACATAGAGGCGATCATCTTTCCATGCCAAACCTTGCTTCAAAGTAACCTCGCTCTGATTGTTTTGCAACCAAGTATCCGATTTCAACTCTGCCAGAAACTTTTGTTGCAAATCTGCAGGAACGGATACATGTATCGCGCTAGGACCGGCAGAAGTGTCAGGTTGCTGCGCTCGCGTCTGACTGCGAGTGACTGCTGCTAGTGCCATTTGGGAATCTATCCAGAGGGTGCCCACCACATCTGGGGCTGTTCCCGAATCTTGGGGTTGCCGCGACAGTGCATCAGCTAAAAAGTTTTTCTTTCCTGGAATGAATCTGAATTTAAAATCAAAGCGACTGAAGTACTGAGCCCATCGCACTTGCTTAGGGCTGAGCTTGCGAGAGGCAGTAAGGGACTCCAAGTTTTTATGATCAGTCCACACTTCAAAAGGGTGTGCCGCCCCCTCCAATAGATGCCTCCAATTCTCCAAAGCGGCTTTAACCGCAAAAACCTCCTTCTCCCAAACATGCCAGCGTCTCTCTGTCTCAGAGAATTTATGTGACAGATAAGCACAAGGCTTTAATTGTCCTTGCTCATCGGCTTGCAATAAGAGGGCACCAATAGAAAAGTCTGAGGCATCGACTTGCACCACAAATGGTCTGTCAGGATCAGGGTGTTGCAAGATTGGTTCAGAGGTAAACAGTCGCTTGAGTTGGTCAAACGCCTGTTGACAAGCAGGCGTCCATTTTAGGCGTGTCCCTGGATTCTTTGATTTGCAGGTGTCTCCTACACCCTTTGTTTTGAGTAATTCAGTCAGGGGTAAGGCAATCTCAGCAAAATTTTGTAAAAATGGACGATAGAAATTCGCAAATCCGAGAAAAGATTGTAGTTGTTTGCGTGTGCGTGGGGGTTCCCATACCAAAATAGCCTCAATTTTGGCAGGATCCATTTCAATGCCTTTATCTGAAATCCTATACCCCAAATAATCAATTTGTGTTTTATGAAATGCACATTTGGATAGCTTGGCATATAATTCAGCATTTCTCAATTTGGTTAACACTTGCCTAACCAATTGCATATGTTCTTTCATGGTTTTTGAATATATTAACACATCATCTAAATAGACCAAAACCCCATTGAACAAGTGGTCATGCAAGACCTCATTTATCAATTGCATAAAAACCCCAGGTGCCCCAGCCAATCCAAACGGTAACACTTTATACTGAAAAGCCCCAAATGCACAATTAAAAGCTGTTTTCCATTCATCCCCTTCCCGAATGCGAATGCAATAATACGCCTCCCTTAAATCCAATTTAGAGAAGATTTCCCCCCCTGCCAAGTGGGCTAACATTTCCTTGATGACCGGGAGGGGAGATTTGTTTAATAGGGAGACTGCGTTTAACCCACGGAAATCCATGCATAGTCTTAAAGTTCCGTCTTTCTTTGATCTAAAGAGTACTGGAGCACCCACTGGTGAATTGGCTGGTTCTATGAAGCCCCGCTGTAAGTTTTTGTCTATGAATTCATGAAGAGTAGCCAATTCCTTTGGGGTCATTGCATATACCTTTGGTCTGGGCAACTTTGCATTGGGAAGAATTTCAATGGCACAGTCAGTTTTCCGATGAGGTGGCAGCCGATCCGCCTCCTTCTCCCCAAACACATCGGAATCCCTCCCAAGAGCTTGTTTTACACATACTACAAAATGAAATGGAAATTAAATGGTGAAGCTGAAGATGGTAGCATGAATTATAGACTGAAACATAGATGTCATGTTTCTGGATGGTTCATTAGGGAACAATAAATTAAAAACTAGCATAGCAGTTAAGAGGTTGAATGAGGAACTCCCAATGTATGAAAGAAATCATGAACAACAGAAACAGGTTATAAGCAAAGGCTCTTGGAGTAATGGAGGAAATATGTAGCACAATCTGAACTCTGAATGCAGGTCACAAACTTTTCTATATGATCTTGGCTTGCTTGCAAGGCCTGGTGAGGAAACTGTACTCAAAGAAATGGTACAATAGACAATAGAAGACATAGGTTTATCACTTTTCTTTCTAGAGATCAGTCAGCTCAGATACATCTGGCTCATTGGGACAATAAAAAATCCCTCCTTGTCTGGCAGCCAACCCTTAATGAAATTACATTTACACCTTTAGTAGGACTCAGTAGCTCACAGAACAAAAGAATCCATGAGTCATGCACACATTCCTGCTCAACAAAAGAGTTCTTTTTACACTTGAAGTGCTAAAGGAACAGAAGAACTGCAGCAAATGGGTCAAATTAAGTTCAGGCATGCCTTTGAATGTTCAGAATTTAAACCTTAGGGCTTACACAGAGAACCAGAATTTGAGCTGTTATAGAAGTGTCTCTTCATTGTTACTGACGTTGTTTATATCTGCACTAAAGCAGCTTTTTTACTCAAGTGGAGTTCCTGTCTTCCTGTGAAAGCACTGACTTCCCAAGAAAGAATTATAGAGGGCCTGGGGTAGCTTTTGACAGTGTGGGATTTCAAGCACAAGGGTGAAGCACTGCAATACTATGCTACCCTCTGGCCTGAATCATAATCACTTGGGGTGGTAGTTGGGGTGGGCTGCTTGCATGCCTGGGTCACTACTATCTCATATGCTGTGGATTAGGATTCAGGATTGGCAGCTTCTTCTCTCCTGACCTTTGCTCTCAGTTCCCAGTTGTTACTGGATGGGAGTGGGCTTACTGGCTGCAGCCTCAACACCATTACCTCTTCCACCCAGTAAAGTGGCCTTACTTAGGACAATGCCAGCTGGTGTCACTACTGCTGCCTCAAGATGAGCAGGCATGACATTAAACTTAAGCTTTCCTTCAGCAGTTGCCCTCCATCTCTCTTGAGCAGGAAACTTAGGCACTGCTCTCCCTCAGGCTAGCCACTTTATGGCCTAGCTTTCCTAGCCATGGTTTGTTCAGTAGGGTTTTTATACAATGTTATAGCTAGTTAGTCCTAAACTTAAAAAAGAAGAAAAAACCCAAATATAAAATGGAATTGGACTGTAGAGATTGCCCCAGAAACAGATAGTAATCAGATGTTTTCCTCCAGTCACCAACACTCAGCAGAACCACCAGTCGAGTGCTGAGTCCAGTGTTCCATGACAGCAATTCCTGCTTCTGTAATTCATGCTCCAGTTAGTCTACAGTGCAATTAGATCCAGAATGGCTCCCTCAGTGTGCCACATGCTCCTTAAATGTCTCCTTCTTTCACTCAAATTACAGTCTACTGAATAAATGAATAGCAGGAGGGACATGACCAGTCCCTCCTGTTGTACTGGTACATGGAATTTCAAGCACATTCCAATTGCAAAAGACAAGCAGCTAAAACAGAATGGAACCCTTGAAACACTTCTACTTGGAATATTCCTACCAAGAATCTAACAAAAAGCACCAAAACCACATATAATCCCCTGTACATGCACAGAATGGTTTATGTACAAAATGTTTTGCACATCTCTAATGTGATTCCAAATTTAAGCAGGACTCAAAGTAGCTCAAAAAGAAAGACAAAGCAAAAATGTCCATGTAATTACAAGGCTTCATTAACTCCTAATCTTTATATTTACTAGTTAACTGTGTTAAATAAACCATTTCATTTTATTAGCAAAGCATGTTGTAAAAATTACATCCCTATTAAGAATACTTCCTCTACCCTAAGCAAGTTGAATAGTTTGGTTGGTGCACTTCAAATTAGCTTTTCCTTAGAAATACTTCCATCAATATTATGTTTTTTTCTATGATTGGACTTCAAGAGTTATGTGCTGACTTCTCATATGGTCCATCCTTATAGTAGACTTTCATTAATACACTATTGAAAATAAATTGATCTTTTACAGAGATTACAATAATGAAGTCTTTCTTTTCTTCTAGACAGAATCCTCATGGACCAGTGTTTGGAAAGAAGATCTCTTGAGAGGACAATTTATTTTTAGAAAGATTATTGTCCTCAATTCTTTACTACTTAGCTGTGCATTTATTTGAATAATCTGAATCGATATTTTCCATGGTTTCTGACTCAAGATATCATGACACAAATTTCTAATAAAACACTGAGTTCTTGCATAATAAATGTAATATGCACAATTCAACACCAAAGCAGTTATATTAATGCATATTTCTTTGTCCCCAAGATATGTTTGTCTTTGTGTACAGATTGTAAACATTCTTTTCCATATATGTTCAAAGGTACATATAAAATGAAAAATAACGTAAAAGTTGAGCCCACTTTTGCTTTCTCCTGAGTTTGTTGTTGAAAATAGTTCGGAAGCATCAGAAATCCCAAGTTACAGGCCAAGTCTTTGATCACTACAATCAGATGACTCTCACTCATGGATCTCCATTTTTGGCAGCATTGGTACCAATGCATCATGCCGCTGGCAGAAACAATTATTAGGGTGTCATATGGCAGAATCATATTTCCAGAGTTTTGACATTTCCAATACAAAGAAATCAAATTGATTTGCCATTCATTCCTTCTGTCATTCTTGTTCATTGTGCCAAATTTATCCATGTCTGATGTTTATCTCTTTTGCAGGTCGAACAGGATGGAGAGTATGAATGTGAAAAATCTTTGAAGGAGGTTTAATTATAAACGATCTGTTGAGCTTGTTGTGATAAATTTGAAATTTGGTTCTAAAAGTACTGATCTGGGAGCTGCAAATAACCCACAAACCAGACAGCTTTTGCAATTAGGAACAACTCTTTCATGTGGATAAGTATTTCTTGCCTACATCATGACCTCTGAGAAAAGCCATCATCACAAGATATATGAGAAATCCATTTCAAGACAGGCAAGTTATGTGAATATTTAACCTCTTCCATCCAACTCTCCATACTAGTTGTATTACTTGTTAGATTTATATCCTGTCTTATTTCTCCAGGAGTTAAAGGTGAGATATATAGCATTCCTTCCTTTTTTCCTCCACAACAAAAGTCTCTGTTTGGGCTGAAAGATAGTGGCTAGCCCCCTTAGCTTCCATGGCTGAAGACTGACAAATCTGGGTTTCTCTGGTCCTGATCCAGCACCGTAACAATTATATCACATTAGCTTTGTTTCAGTTTGTTTCTATCCCAAATATGCCTTTCACAAGTCTCTTGGTGAAAAGAGAAAACAGCAACATAGGAAAAAGTTTCTATAATCTTGTTCGTTAAGTTTGGGCAACAAATGTAACTGTCTAGAAGTGTTGGGGTGTTCTTGTCAATGTATGCACATTTTAATGGTGCTACAAAAGGCTTCTTTAAAAAATAACAACTTCTACTTCTTCATTCTCAGTTAGTCCTTCTTGAAGCAGCTTTTCTTTAAATGTGACCATCAAACTACCACTCTACATATATTTCATATAACATGCAGCTTGTATAGAAATGTGATCGTATCCATCAAAGCTCTGAAATCCACCTAAATGACCTCTGATGGTGGCAATGAATGGATTCTACTATCATCCATTGTTCTTGACTGACAAAGTTCATAAGTGAACACTCAGGAAAGCTGCATAAATTCATTTGGGAAAGCTGGATTTTTAAAAGTGTGCTAGAGCAATGTTACATTAAAACAGGTATATAATAAAGCAAGTTGCAGCAAAAAACATATATTAAGTGCTGTTTAAAATGTGTTATATGTTTAATGATGCAATTATATAAATGGCATGAAAAGACATACATTTAAAATGTTTTAAAAATCAGTATAATTGGAGATTTTTTCCTGGACTTTTCTTTAAAAATAGCATTTGTGTTGGAATCTGATAGAAATGAATGAATGCAATACAACTATCTGCAGTGCTGACAAAAAGTAGATTTAAACTGATCTGAAAAAAAGGATCTAAGTCCTTTTCCCAACCATCTTCACTTCCAGTATGAATGTAGATTTTCCCTTACATCGCTCAGAGGGCTTTTATAGTTTATAGTCTTATAGTAGAATTTTCAAAAGTATACAGTATCCATTAAACATTGGAACCATGTTTTATTGTTAAGCTCTAAAATTGTGATGTGCAATATCACATAGTGAAATACATGCCGTATAGCCTAATTATGATTACATTAATTTCTACCTCAGGGAAATGAGGAAAACTTCATTTTGGATATTACAGTGGATGAATGTAGAAATTGTGAGTCACAATTTTCTTCTACTAGTTGCACATTTTATTTACAACTGAAGACACTTGTGACTTGATGGGAGACAAATTCTTCTGTAAGTCATACTAGGCTTCATCCCTGGTATGATTTCCAAATGTTTAGCTCTGACTTTTTTTTGTAAAAAAATGAACTGTCAAAGGAAGCCCCCTTGCTGCATATCAGAGGTAGTTCACTGATCACTGAGAATGGTGTGCTGCATGTTTTGTGGAATGACAGAAGTTCAGGGGCTGAAGTTTGTAATGCACATACATATGCTATGAACTTTCAGTTTTATTGATGTGCCTTACTGACACAGATACACATATTTTATATACCACACATTAAACCCCATATTTGTATATATACACTATAGTCTCACCCTAACCAGCATTAACTTGAAATGTCATCTTGTGTTTGCATGTGAATAGTAAACATCTCAAAGATAACAAAAGGAAAAGTATTCACCTCATTTCCTCCGGAGAGCTTATTCTTCATTTTCTAACAAACAAACAAAGGCTTTCCTGTATAATGAATCATTCATGACAGAAATCACGTTTTTTTCCCTCTTCCGGTTACATGGAAGATACATATTTAAAAAAAGGATATTTTGTTTAAATGTCCTTGTAGCAGGACATGAATATTTACAATTTCAATGCACCTTAGCAGTATTCACAGATTGTTGTTGTTGTTGTTGTTGTTGTTCCACCTGACTCTCATCAACTGGGCAGCTCATAAATCTCTGGAGGAGAAACACTCTTCCTCCAGAGATAAGACAGATTCCATCTCTTGCGGCCTTCCAAAAACAATTGAAGACTTGGTTCTGCCACCTCACTTGGGGTGGGAAGGGAAGTAATAACCTCTGGAGATGGCTAGCGCCTTAATGGCCCCTTTAGATGCATGTGAATGACATTCTAACTGCTACTGTCATCTGGATTTTATACTGTATTTATGTTTATGTCATATTTGTATTTATATTTATTAGAGTATTTTAATGTTTTTATCCTTGCTGTAAACCGCCCAGAGTCCCCCCCTTTGGGGGGAGATGGGCGATGGCTAAATTAATTAATTAATTAATTAAATATATAAAAATACAGCAATTGATAAAAATAAAAGAATAAAAATTGAAAAAGACAAACAAGAATTGGACAGGAATGAAAAAGAAACCCACACGGTCCAACTTTACTCACTGTCATCAAAGGCCTGGGTGAACACCCAGGTCTTCAAGCCACTTCAAAATCCCAGCAGAGTGGGGGCCATCCAGATCTTGGGGGGAACCTCACTCCAGAGGGCAGGCGCTGTTACAGAGAAGGCCCGCTTCCTGGCTCCTGATAGCTACCTTGAGAGAGACAGGCGGTGCCTCAAGTAACCAGGCCCTATGCCATGAAGGGCTTTACAGGTAATACTTAGCTCCTTGAAATGCACCTGGAAGCAAACTGGCAACCAAAGCAGCTGAAGCAGAAGTGTTATATGGGCAAACTGAGGCATGTCATCACTGCACACCCCTTTGCATTCAGATCCAGTTGAGGCTTCTGGCAGCCCCATGAAGAGCACATTACAGTAATCAAGCCATGAGTAGTCAAGCCTATTTAACATCTACATGAAGCCACTGGGTGAGGTCATCCATTGGCATGGTGTGCAGTTTCATCAGTATGCTGATGATACTCAGTCACACATCTCCTCCATCAGCAACCAAGCAATGTAATCAAGGTCCTTTCCCAGTGCCTGGAGGCTATGAAGGTCTGTATGGGGGAGAACAGACTTCAGCTCAACCCTGGCAAGACGGACTGACTATGGGTTTTAAGGCCACTGGCTCCAGGGATTTTCCATTTTTAATTCTGCACAGGGGTGCCCTTCTCCAGTCAGAACTTTTTCAGTCTTTCTGGATTCTCAGCTCCTGTAATGGTATGTGAGAAAGACCTTGAGAGACAGAGTGAAGAAATGCTGCCTAGGGAATAGTCAGATAAGAGAGGGCATAGCCCACAGCTGCATAATGGGAAGAGAAAGAAGCTCAGAAGGGATCCCCCCTAACTTTGGATTACTTTATTGTGCACTATATGCAACTGCCCTTGAAGAGCACTTGAAAGCTGTATATGGTCCAGAATGCAGTGGTGCAAGGCAGTTTTTGGTATTCTTCATTATGCTCAAGTAACACCACTGCTCCACAAGCTGTATTGGCTCCCAATAGGCTTATGGGTGCAATTCAAGGTGCTGGTTATTGCCTATCAAGCTCTTCATGGCATAGGGCCAGGTGGGACCACTTGCGGGACCACTTTTCTTCCAATGTTTCTGTTCATCACACCAGCTAGTAGAAAGGGCATACTATGGTCCCTTCTATTAAACAATACTATTTGGTTGGATCCTGGAATCATACCTTCTAAGTGGCAGCATATCAACAGAGATTTGAATGGCCCTAACCCTCTTAGCCTTTCACAAGGTACTGAAGATCTGGCTGTCTCCCCAGGCATTTGGTCAAGTGGGTAGATGACCTCTGTTGTTATTGATGAGTGTGGTTATTGTTTATCATTGGGCATTGGGGGGTGGGGATAGAGTGTTGTACATGATGGGTTTTCTGTGTTTTAATCATTGTAAACTGCCAAGAGTCACTTGTGTGAGATGTGCAGCTATATAAATCAAATGATTAAATAAAAGCATGAGGTACATTGTAGAAGTAACAAATAACTCATCTGCCTGTATCATTTAACATTTACAATGGTCCTGGTTTAGCAAGCCAATCCAAAATCCTGAGAAGATTTCAGCATTGATTATGCTTCCTAGGACTTTCTACAGGAAGTAGAGCTGCACTGGGTGCCAGTTTGCTTCCGGGTCCAATTCAAGGTGTTGGTTATCACCTTTGAAGCCGTACATGGCACGGGTCCAGGTTACCTGAGGAACCACCTCACCCCCATTACATTGACCCATACCACCCGGTCAGGCAGAGGAGGCATCTTATGGACCCTGTCCAATTGGCAGGGTCCAGGAGGAAGGCCTTCTCTGCTGTGGCCCCCACCCTTTGGAATAACTTATCCCCAGAGGTGAGGCTGGCCCCCACTCTCCCGGCCTTTAGAAAGAGAGTTAAAACCTGGCTTTGCCACCTCACTTGGGGTGAGAGGGAGGACAGTAGATCATGAAGGTGGCTGGTGCCATGATGTGGCCACCATAAATTCCCTCATGAGCATCTTGGATTTTAGATTTTAGATTTTAGATTTATTATATTATATTGGATAATTAATTGTTATTCTTTTATTTATTGTTAGCCGCCCAGAGTCATCACTGAACGAGATTGGGCAGTGGATTATTTAATAAAATATATAAATAAATAAGGTCAGCAAGGCGTAATTGAAGATAAAGAGATATTCCTGTATCTCCCTATTCTTTTACTGGCACTCCAAATTCTCCCATTGTTTGCAAAATGTCATACTAGTTTGATGGCATGGAGGATAACCAGGAAAGTTTAAGATCGTTTCACTCTACAGTCCCTTTCTGCTTTTCTGACCTCTGAGTTTCCTGAAATTAAGGCAAAAAAGGAAACAAAACAGACTTGGAGACTAGCAAGAAGGTGAGAAGGAATCCCATCCTATGGCTCCTGGGACAATTTCCAGAGCTATGGATAGTGGCCTAAAACTAATTAAGAATTATCTTTACGGATACGGAAAGCAACACTGGAGGGCTTCTACATTTTCAGTTGGAAGCATTGAGGTAGTATGCCTCATTTTTCCACATCAAGGCAGTGCCTCAGAGATCCCAGCAATCACTATCAAGCTGGCTTCACGAAGCAAAGTGGCATGACTTTTCACAGGCCAAATAATTAACTGATGGAATTTAGGTCCACAGACTGTAGTAATAGGTTGAGAACATTTTAAAGAAGGATTAGACAAATTGCTAAAGCCTTAGCTGCTTTCATGTCAAGCCAGTGGGCTTTCTAAAAGCAACAACCAGGCCACTGTGGGTAACAAGGTGCTGAACTGAATAAATCCTTGATCTAATCTCATTAGCCATGCTCTGATGTTCATGCTAGGCATTATTTAGAAGCATGGCCAGAGCACAGCTGTTGCCACAGGCAACAATATGTCAACGCTGTTCAGAAGGCAGCAAATCGTCACTTGTTGTTCTGCCATTTAGAATTGCTATCTTGAGCACAAGGATGTCCTGAACTATATCTTTATGGCAGAAATTATAATGTAGGATGGGATGGTGGGAGAATAATTCATGTACTGTATGTGAAATGGTTTATATGATCACACTGCTAGATTACAAAACTAGTGGGCAAAATTTTAAGATTTCTGGGCTGGGAAGTAATCACAACAGTAGTACTAATGTTAGTAAGACAGGTAGTCCTCAGTAAACGATGGTAATTGGGACTGAAATTTCCATTGCTAAGTGATGCAGTTGTAGAGTGTGAAGTCATGTGACTGCATTCCCACCAGTTTTTAGATGAGGACCCACTCTGATCCAAGCCATCTCCCTCCCATCTCTACCTTTTGGCTGCCCTGTACAGCAGCACTCCTTGGCAGTGGTGGCGGCGCTGGCATTGAAATAGAGGCCTGGGGCCTTCAGCAGTCTTAGTTGCCTTCCCTGGGCCTCTACTTGAGCCCCAGCACCATCAGCACCACCATCACTGCTGAGGAGTCCTGCCTCAAGCCCTGCACCATGGCCAGCCACCACAATGCAAAGCCCTAGCTGCTCCACCTGCCACCTCTAGGTGACCTTTGCTGTCATCTTCTTCCAGATGCTGGCCAGGTGCACCTGGCCTGGCCTTAAGCAAGGCAGCTGCTGGCCACACCAGGCCTTCTTCCTGAGGCCACACACTCCATTCTCCAAATTGCACACGGTCTACTCGCCATGCTTTGAAAGGTCTCAGAAGCCTTCAGAAGCATCTTGAAATGGTCATGCACAATTTGGAGAAAGGTGGGTGTGACCTTCCCATGAGGTTTCAGAAGGCCTCTACTTCAGCCCCAGTGCTGCCAGCTCTATCATCACTGCTGAGGAGTGATGCTGTGCAGGGTGGCCAAAATGGCAGAGATGGGGGGAAGATAGGTGTGGGGGGGGGAGTTGAAGTGCCCCTGTTGTCATTGTAGCAGAGTGCTGGAAAGTGTTTGGCCCAAGAGATCAGAAAAAACACACACCAGGCATTTCTATAAAAATACATGTATTTATGGAAAGCATAAAACATAAACAGGTTTCCATATCCATAGGTGGATAGGCTCAAAAAGCTTCTTACATAAACATATTCACAAGCTCATGCATTCACACGCAGAGCTGGGAGAACGAGCTGCTGCTGCTGCTGCTGCTGCTGCTGCTGGGCTAAAATGAAACTAAACACTTCTGGTGGCAAGCTTCCTCCCAGGCAAATCAGCAGCTTTATTTTATATGGTCATCATTTTCGCACCCAAACCTGAGGACAATTAAGTCTGACCTTCTCACCCTGCCAGAGTGATTTGTGACCATAGTAACTGAATTCGTCTACAGCCAAATTTCTCACAGAAAAAACAAATACCAACAGTCATAAGTGTGGGTGGTCTGTCAAGCACCTGAATTTTGATCACATGACCATGAGGGTGCTGCAACAGCTGTAACTTTGGGGACCAGGCATAAGTACCATTCATTCAGTGCCGCTGTAACTTTGAATGATCACTGAACGAATGGTCGTTAACCTGTACTCATTATCTGGATAGCTGTATAGCTGAAATATAGTTATTTTCATGTGTAACTTGCAATGTTCAAACAGACTATTATTTTTTTAAAATTATTGAAATGGGCAGGTAGGCCTTTACAAACCTTCAGATGTAATTACATGCTGTTATTACGTATGATATATCGGTAGTTTGAAGCATTCGGCATAATTTATTTCTTTTTTTTCCTCCTCCAAAAATAATATAGCTGTTTTTTAATTTAAAAGTGAAGTATATTGAATCACTGTGCAGAGTATAGGGTTTAATCAGATAACAGGCTATGCTGTACTATTGGAAAACAAAGGCAAGGTAGAAAAATTTGCAAGGCTTCAATAAAGCTTTATTTTAGTGAAGGTTTTACTGTTTTGTGGCTAATCCACAGTTCCATCAACTCAGTGAGACAGAATAGTGCTGGCAGAATGCATTGGCAGAGATCCCCAGGACTGATTGCCATTAGTTACTCTTCAATATAAATCTGATCCTTGTGGTTCAAAAATCCATAGATGATTACAAAGACAAATGTATGCACCAAAAGCCCAATGGGCTTCAGGCCACAGATTATCTTTTATCAAGTAAATCAGGCATACTTAAGGAAAAGAAAAACTGTCCATGTGTCACCACACACATACACACAATGAATGTGTATTCTATATTAGTTTGCACCCCAAGACTGCATTACCAAATTTCAATGGCAAAATAGCCAAATGTCAATAATGTGATTTTGCCCCAACTCCCCAAATTATGGCACAGGGAGTGGGAGCAAACAATCTCCAGAAAGACTCCTTCTCCCATTCCCACATTTAAACCAGCCCCAAATCCCCCAAATCCATTGCCATGTGCAGACCAAATTTGGTTCATTCTGTTGACATGGGGGTGGAGGGTGGGATAAAGATGGAATAGGAGCCATCTGAGTTGCAAACCACTCCCTTCCTCCCTTTACTCCATCAGCCCTCCAAAACTGACCTAAGTCTGATCTGGAGTTGTTTTATAGGGCTTTAGGGTTGGCTGGGGAATTCTGGGAGTTGAAGTCCACACATCTTAAAGTTGCTGAGGTTAAGAAACACTGCCCTAGAGAGTCCCACCTTCATTTGAATATCCCTTAAAGCTCTCTGAATCAGCTCCATTTGAGTTTTGTCCAAATCTAATGAACCCCTTAATTTTAAGGAATATTTTTACATGCATATTTGCTCTTTGGCCATCACAGAACTTCATGTTTCATTTAGCCTAAGAGCTTTTGTTTATCTTTGAGATTATGCTTGTCAGTATAAGGAATTAAAATATTAATTAAGACCTCAAACAATCCCTCAATAACTCTTCTTTTTTCACTACAGAAGGCAATATTATATGTTGGCCATCATAAAATATAACTTCATGATTTGATTGCCTATTTTGTTTGGCTTGCCAAACAAATGAACACTCAATGCCAATATCCAGCTGAGCTTATAAATATAATATTAAGTATAATGGTTTTCTGGGGATGCCTAATAGCTAGTCATATGGTGCTCACTAAAAGAATATTAACATAATCCCTGAATGAGAAAAACTTATCAGATCTGTTGAAGCTCCATTAGACTACCAGCTGAGAGGTACGTTTTAGGGCCATACAAAATTCTGTAGAGGTGCTTTGCTTTGATAAAGGTTCATGAAAGGTTCTCCTGTGAAGTTGCTTAGTAAAGCAATAGGCTCCCTGCTAAAAGCAGAACAGCTATGTTGTTCCATTTGGCCTTGCCCTAAGCCCTTCCTCTGGCAGAAGATGCTTCTGATTCTTTCAGGTAGCCATTAAATGTGACAGAGGCGGCTTCTGTCCAAGCACAGTGCATGGCCAGGATCCTGCATTGCATTGCATTGCATTGCATTGCATTGCATTGCATTTCTTTAAAAGATTTGTATGGCCACCCATCTTAGAGCAGAACTCTGAGCAGCTCACAACAATAATAAAACTACAAACCATAAAAACCATAAAACCAAAACTTAAAACCCCAAACCTAAAACACCCAGCTCCTCAAACATCTCCTAAGATGCCCCAACAACCATTCATAGGCTCCTATCTCTCTACTCCAGAGCCTGGTAAAGAACCAGGTCTTGATGGCCTTCCAGAAGGCTGAAAGGGTGGGGGCCTGCTGGATCACTGGGGGGAGGGTGATCCATAAAGTAGGGGCAGCCATGGAAAAGGCACACTTCCTAGGTCTTGCTAGAGGACAACTTTTTAGGGAAGGGACCTGGAGCGTGCCTACCTTATCTGATCTGGTGGGACAGGAAGATACTCTCAGGGAGAGGCTGTCCCACAAATAAACTGGTCCCTTGCCACGTACAGCTTTAAGGGTGATAACCAGAACCTTGAATTGTACCCAGAAGAAAACTGGGAGCCAATGCAGCTCACGCAACAGGGGTGTAACATGGGCAAACCTAGGGGCATCCAACATTGTATGCTGTGCTGCATTCTGGACCAGTTGTAGATTCTGGGTGGTCTTCAAGGGCAGCCCCATGTAGGGTGTGTGGGGACGTGACCAAGGCTTGAGTGACTGTGAGCAGGGCCATCCGTCCAGGAAAGGGTACAACTGGTGCACAAAATGAATCTGTGCAAAGGCCCCCTAGCCACAGCTGCCACCTGCTCCTTCCATTGCTTCTTATCCAAAGTTGTTTTGAGCATAATTATGTTCACAAAATATTATGCAGAATGGGGAGGAGCCATTTTTTATGATCTTCTATTCCCAAGCTCCTTCTCTCCCAACAAAAAACTGCACTGGAAAGTTGAGGGTAGAGGTATGCAGAATAGTTTTGCATTTTTCCCTTACCAGTGCTTTTTCTATTTG
This sequence comes from Candoia aspera, assembly GCF_035149785.1. Taxonomy (NCBI): domain Eukaryota; kingdom Metazoa; phylum Chordata; class Lepidosauria; order Squamata; family Candoiidae; genus Candoia; species Candoia aspera. Next base: position 228,696,629 of record NC_086154.1, read on the forward strand.
ATGAACCAAATTTTGCTTTAGAAATCCTTTCAAAGGAAAAGACAATCTACTGAAAGTTTCATGGGTACAGACTGCATCCTGTATTAAGCAATGAAATAGCCAAGGGACAATCAGGGGTGTGCTGTCTGTATTTATTGTGATTTCAAGCCCACCTATTTCATTCATGGTACTTCCTCCTACTTTTTCCCATAACAAACACCCTGTCAGGTGTGTTGGGCTGAGAGAGAGAGTGATTGTCCCAAAGTCATTCAGTGAGCTTCTGTGGCAGATGGTGGCAAGAACCTGGATCTTTGCATTGCCCATCTAACCCTTAATTACTACAGCATATTGCAGCTCTCTTATGCAAACATCTTTCTGGCTGTCTGCAAGCCACCTGGTTTCCCATGCTTCAATTAAATCCCAAGGAATGTCACCCAGAGTCATTCTGGAGTTGGTAGTGCCAAAATTGAATTAAATCAATTGATCAATCAATCAATCAATCAATCATATTTTTTCCCCAAGGGTCTTTTTTTACTGTACACCGAGAAGTATGAGCAGGCAGGGAGGCCTCATCACTAGCAATATTCCACTTTCAATAATGAAATAAGTTTAAGAATTCAGTCAAAGGAACACTGAACTGCCCGAAGAGAAGGGACAGTAACAAAAGCTTCCTTTGCAGGGAAGACAACTTTTGATAAATTGCAAGAAGTTTTTGCCACAGCATTACTGGAAGCCTCTCAGAACTAATACAGACAACATGCGTATAGATTGTTTTAGAAAAAGGAAAAATGTGAAACTCACTGTTTTTTTCATTTCACTTACCATATCATCACAGAATCCCTTCCAGGGTATCTGTAAAGGGATCAAAAGATGGTGGCCACAACTACATGATCAAAACTTTGTCCCTTTTTATGAGCATTGCACATGTGATACATGCAAAAAAAAGGGGAGGGGGTGTAGTAATCATCTTGACATTTTAACCCCCTCGCAGATGCCCGATTTCTTCCATGAATTCAGGGAAACCTATGACAAGTTTTTGCAAAGGCAAAAAACAAACAAGCCACCTTTCCCAGCAGAGTTTAACTTTTCTGTATATTTGTAGGTTTTCACCAAGTCACTCATACCGATGGAAAGAATGAGAATAGGCTATTAAACCTGCAGCTTTCAACCACTTACATTTGAATGGTTTCCTTAACTTCAGTGGCATTATTCCAGAATAAGTCTGAAAATGGCTGTTTCTGATCTGATACGGTACTGCTAGGACCTGTGGAAAGCAGTTCGCTATCGTTGTAATGTGTCGTTGCAATCCAGAGATACTGTAATCTATCAGATGCTATTCTTTATCATCTGGGACCTTTCTCATGCATGGTCTAAAAGTCTAATGTGTGATCCTCATGTTATAACATATATCCTTCTTTACTGCTCTCTATATAATGTGACACTTATGCTTAATTCCAATCAAATAACTATGCTGCTTCATTAAGACAAAAATCAGAATGCCAGTAAAATAATACAGGTAAGTATGTGGTCTAATAAAGGCTATTTTTCTCATCCAGCAAGCCTTGTTTCAATACTACTTTTCAGCTAATGTCAGCTTGTAGCTGCTAATGATGGGTAGTTTGCTGATGGGAATAAAATATTTCATTTGTTGCTGGACATGGAAAGTGTATAAAGGAAAGGGAGTGGGTCTTGAATGGATTCTAGCTCAGGTTTTAGGTGATTTCCCCCCCAGACTGTTTAAATTTTGTTATGTTTCATAGCACTGACCTTCATATCACATAATAAATATCAAGCTTGAACCATAATAACCACTTATGTAACAGGCTGAGGTATATTATTCAATGGTGAGCCAAAACTTCCTACTAAGTTTATAGCTCCATTCTCAGTCTCTGAAAGATTACACTTTACACCTTAGCCTTTACACTTTGGGGATTTTTTTTTTCTTTTTAAATGGGGGAGAGAAAATATTTTTGAACAATGTAAAAGGAGGCTTACCAACAAAGTGGCATTGGAAATGATAATATCTTCACAGCACATTTTTCTTGAATTCTATTCCTCCATCGTAACAATTTGTGGATACCATTCCCATCACTTTCTCCTACTCCCATGCAGCAGCTTTCTTGAAATGATACAGCAGCGTGAGATTAATGAGCAAGGGTTGCCATAATTTTTCTGAACTACTGTAGCTCCTGAAAAAAGCATTATATGGTATACCTCCAAGGAGCACATTTTGCATGAAATGAGCAGCCAGGCTGCCGCTACTGACTGGAGTTTGATCATATGAAGGAACCCTATGCTATACAGCTAAAAGATATCTTCAAATGTCATTTTAATGCTTAGCAAGTGCACTTTTAAAACATGTTTTGCATTCCTCTTTGCTTGGTTTTTTTTCCTCTTCACCTTTTTTCCTGCACCGTTGCTTTCCAACCCCCCACCCCAGAAAAACGGCTCAGCCCTACTATACCATATGAGTGGCTGTTAATGACTGCTCCTGAAGATCTCTTGGAAGGATCTCTCTACTACTGGGCTAGCCCCACCCAAGAGGATTGCCTGACACAGTGCAGCAGTTTATGCATTTGATTGATTGATTTCATTTACAGGCTGCCCAACTCCAACTCCACCCAGAATGGCTGCCTACAAACTTAATAAATAAATACATCATGAATTGGGTGGGGCTGTTGCCTTCAGCTAGTATTTACCATCATCACCCCTCAACTCCTCACAGGAACAGTTCAACCCACCAGTGTGCAATAATGTCAAATTGCTCTAGCAGATCCCTTTTTCCAAGGGCTAATTACAGCATGGCACCCCTAGTCTAACCAGCTAGAAAGTTCTTGATCGTTTGACCCAGGATTATTCCGTTCATCCCAGTGTTGAGGGCCCCTTCCACTCCCCCTAGTCACCCTGTTGCCAGAACAAGCAGACAACTGTTTCTAGGTGGCAGAAACAAATGATGTGGCCTCTATTAATCCCCACTCACTTTCAAACAAACCTCAGAGCATGTTTCTCTGCTCTGCTTTTAAGTACACTTCTTCCTGCTATGTTGTCTTGAATGGTCCTCCCTGTTTGGGACACAGTGCTTCTGTTGGTTGCAGGGTAACCTCCACAATACATCAGCTCCTCTACAGAAGAAGGACTGGTCCTTCAGCTTCAGCCAGGGCTTACCATTAGCTCTAGAAACTTTCAGGCTTTTTTATGCTCAGTATTTCAATACTGTCACACAGTCAGTATATCTCTTGTTTTGTAAGTCAAATGTTGCTGATCTGAAACATAGCAAGGATTTTTTGGGTGGTGGGTGTATAAATTATTTTGCTTTCCAAACTCCCTTTATTTTTTAAAAAATAAGTGCAGTTCTACCATTCTGCTGATTTTCCAGTCAGCTGAGCAGAAGGATATAACCCTCAGCTCCCAAACAGCCATAGTATTGTGCAGTTATTAAACTGCACATAGTAAAGTGTGTGTTTATGCCCAAAGACAATAGAAAGCTTTGGATCTGCCTGCCCCAAATACAGAAATATAGAACCATGTGCTAATCCTGAAAAACAAAGAATAGCTAACTATGCAGTCTTGCATATGGAGAAGTTTTTAATGCAAAATCTTTTAAAATGAATGAAATCTATAGATATATGAAAAATGGGAAAAGGGAAATACTATTTCACACAGAGATTTCCAAACAAAACTACTCAGCCTAGCTAAACTAGTTACTATGTCCTTGAATTTCAGCATATGTTCATTGAAAAGAAGATAGCTGGAGAAAGATCATTAGACCTTCTGCTTATAGGCAGTCCCTCCTTCCTGTTATAAAACATGTGGGAGATAAGTGAAACCCAGGGGAGACTGTTGCTTTGTTCAGTCCAGCCAGAAAATAAATTACCTTGGGATATACCCACCTTCCTAACAAACCTTGATGGAATTGTAAAGGAACAGCCTGGTTTTTACTAGTTGTGCCTTTGAATAAATGGGATTACAGGGGAGAGGCATCTTTGGGAAACAAAAGCTTTATTCTAGGCCTCTCAACATGAGATCAATTCATCTCATGCTTTAGGAAACCCTGTGGTGCCTTATCAAAACTAAATACTTGCTGAAGGAGCAAGGTCAATAGAAGGAAAATGCCTTCCTCTTTCTGCTAATTGAGACACACAAGGGCAATTTAGCTTGGTATCTCATAATGAATGAGGTTTAGGCCTTCTGAAACTTGTTTCCATATTACAATCCACCAAAATAAATTTTGTTACCCAAACTATAAGTTAAAATAGTATTTACAATTTACACACAAGAGGAAGGAATAACACATTTGGTTTAAAACAATCATTAAACTACAAAAGAGGCAGTCTGAACAAAAAAGGCTAAGAAGGCTAATTAAGCCGCACAGAAAGATTAGCTTTGAAGGAAACCAGAAACTTGCCTTGAGCCCAAACAAACTAAAACCCTTAACTACTATCTAGTTTCTCCATGCACTTAGAAATGTGGATTAGATTCCTTTTTGTATCCTGGAAAATTTCATCCTTTAGCTGCATAGGAAAAAAAATAGTTTTCTTTCTTTCCTTCCCCCCAGCCAGCTGCTCTTCCTAGGGAGATTCAAGGAACAAAAGCCTCTGGAAAACTTGAGGGAGAAGAATTGTTTTTCCTCAGGGATCTGGCCATTAATTTATCTTACTAAAGGTAGAAGGATTTACTTTACAGATCAGTTGTGCATTCTGACTTACCAGGGATCTCTAGAAATATGTTTTGCTAGAAATGTCCATTATATCTTTTCCTGATTCTAGGAGTTACATAGAGAATGTTTAGCCTTTCCGCTTGTAAATAATTTCTATTAAATGATTTATATTTTATAGTGGTTGTTCTTTTATGATGCTAATTAAGTTTCTCTAAAATGTGTTTTTAATTCACTTGTTTTGCATTTGTTGTTGTTTATTCATTTAGTCACTTCCGACTCTTCATGACTTCATGGACCAGCCCACGCCAGAGCTTCCTGTCGGTCATCAACACCCCCAGCTCCCCCAGGGATGAGTCTGTCACCTCTAGAATATCATCCATGCCCTTGGTCGGCCCCTCTTCCTTTTGCCTTCCACTCTCCCTAGCATCAGCATCTTCTCCAGGGTGTCCTGTCTTCTCATGATGTGGCCAAAGTATTTCAGTTTTGCCTTTAATATTCCCTCAAGTGAGCAGTCTGGCTTTATTTCCTGGAGGATGGACTGGCTTGATCTTCTTGCAGTCCAAGGCACTCTCAGAATTTTCCTCCAACACCACAGTTCAAAAGCATCGATCTTCCTTCTCTCAGCCTTCCTTATGGTCCAGCTCTCGCAGCCATATGTTACTATGGGGAACACCATTGCTTTAACTATGCGGGCCTTTGTTGTCAGTGTGATGTCTCTGCTCTTAACTATTTTATCGAGATTTGTCATTGCTCTTCTCCCAAGGATTAAGCATCTTCTGATTTCCTGACTGCAGTCAGCATCTGCAGTAATCTTCGCACCTAGAAATACAAAGTCTTTCACTGCTTCTACATTTTCTCCCTCTATTTGCCAGTTATCAATCAAGCTGGTTGCCATAATCTTGGTTTTTTTGAGGTTTAGCTGCAAGCCAGCTTTTGCACTTTCTTCTTTCATCTTCATCATAAGGCTCCTCAGTTCCTCTTCACTTTCAGCCATCAAATTTGCATTTGTTACTCATATGATATTTATTTGGTAGAACATTGGAGCATGAATCTAATAGCAGTAATAATTAAGGAGAATTGCATTTTCCACCTTCCAAATGGCTCCCCCAATTCTCTTCATTTTTTTTTCTCCTCCCTTTCTTACCTACTTCCCTTTGTATATCTGTTCTCTTCCTGTCCTGATACATGCTCTTTATTTATTTTATTTTCTTGTCCCATTCTAGAGGTTTGCTTTTTGTTCTGACTCTGACTCTCTGCTGGGGTTCCCACAACATGTTGAGCCATAAACTAGCCAACCCATTTTGGTCTAGTCTAGTATGCTATGAAAAATTGTGTTCTCTTTCCATTTGTTCCTCTAAATAGACGTAGTACATATTTCTATTTAACATTATAAATAAAAACAGTATTTGCCACATCACCTTCTGGAAATGCTACACAGCAGGCACACTGAATGAGCTATTCTTGGTTCATTTTTCATAGTTTTTTTTTTTTTTAATTCCTGGCTCTAATATACAGAAATGAATCTCTTGCCAACAGTGTTTTCCATATCCATTAACTTCCAACCAGATTGCCAAAAGAATATAATGAGATACTGATTGCCCCACCTCATTCTTTCCACAGATACTCTACAGAGGAACATTAATGTTTATGAACAAGATGGGCTATAAGGTGGAGGGCCAAGCAGGAGGGTGATCTCCAACATTTTGTGAAGGATTAATCCATTAGCAGAGTTCTCATCCACGTAATGTTCCTCTTCTTTTCATGCAAATTTGGTGGGGGCGGGGGTAGAGGGAAAGACATTTTACAAATTGAGAGAGGTCAAAATGAACTTACTGCTGAAGAAATGAAAAAGTGTTAGAACCCAAAATTGATAAATACATTCTTCCCAGCTGTACCAGCAGAGGGAGAATAATAAGAATTCCAATGCCTTTTTAGAGGACAGCATCTCTGATTCTGTGTACATTAAGACACACATCCATTTCATGTTTATGTTTCAAGTAACCCTGTGCATCTACCTCTACCTCTGGACAATGAAACCTTGCAAATGTAAAGCCTCATCCTTCTAATGTAGGTTTGGTGACTTACATTTTGATTGTAGACTTCATCCATCTTAACTACATTTTGATATTGAAGCTCTGTATTATGTAAAAAATTACCTTGAATTTGTATTGAAAATCTGGGTTGGAGTAGGTCTTCCTCAAAAGGAAGAAAGAACATTTGTACTTTCTTTACAATTAATGATTTTAGTCATACAGAGAAGTATCTTGACAGTAGCCAAGTCTTTTCCTTGAGTCCTTTTTATTATACTTTTTGTGCATCTTTTTAATTAAGCTTCCTAAAGTCCCACCTCATTATTTCTCTAGGAACATTGATGAAAGTAATTTTTAATACCTCGGATGAGAAGGCAATGGTATTATTCAAACATTTTTTCAGTAAAGGGATTTTTTTTAATAAAAGGGAATTGTTACAAAGATCAAAAATCTTTCAGGTTGATGCAAAATGTGATTTTTTCCCCCCTCCTTCCATAATTCATAGTGGAAGGTAAATTTTCCTTTTGGAATCTGAATCAAGTTATTAGAGGTAGCAGCCGATATTTTATCATTGTCATCAGCAGGCGAAGGATTAATTGCTGTCACTGTTCATACTATGGCACCTTGTGGGGTACAAATTACATTTTTGTAACCTCAGGACCTTAATCAAAAATAAGATGATCAGAGCTCATATTAATCTCTTGCAGCCAGAAGCAGCCTTTCCATTGGAAATGAATGCAAGGTCAGCAGTGCAGCCTTCAGAAAAAGAGGGAGCAGACTTATCAGGCATGTACACATGGCATGGCCCAGAAACAACAACACTGTGAAACTGAAGGGAACATCAAATTAAATGGCACATTCAGTCAATGGCCTTTTCAGTGAGTTTACTGAAAATACAAGCCAAACAATTGTGATGATTTTTCTTTGCTTTTTTTGTCCACAAAAAGCCATGGATTCACCCAGCAAAGAAATAGCTATACAAAGAGGGGGAAGAAACTGAACTTTCATTAAACTGAAATTGTCCGGATGCTTTCTCATCTATAGAGTGTTAGAAACTTTGTGGTGATAGCTACTAAACAAATTGTGTGAATTAAATTTCATCCTGATGTGCAAGTTTTTAACATGCAACATAGGTTTTGAAAATGTGGATGGCATATTAGCTCTTCACCTTTTGTTTGAAGTGTAAACTGCATCATATCTATATCATACTGAATATGAATATGTAGTTTTAGTTGTTAATGTATAGATTCTATACTTTTTCAGTTGTAGTTGTACTGTTCATAACAATCCAGAGCAAATATGAATGCTCTTAACATTAAAAAAAAAAGTATGTGAGAGAATGAGAAAGTGCTAACTGGAGCCAACACCTCCATAGTATCTCTGTCACTTGGTCCCCCCCACCTCCTATGCACTAGGGAAGAAGATATGCATTGGGATATTAGCAGTATTCATGTAGGTTCTAGCTGTTCTCCTCTACCTGATCAACCAAGGACTGCCAAGGGATGATAGGGTGCTGTCATCCAACTGATTTTAGCTAAATCTGTCTCTTAAAACCATATTGCTGAGTAATCATACTATTGGTCAGGGTTCAGACAGGACAGATGTGTGTTTCTAAACTTGCTTAAAAAAACACAAAAACAAAGTTGGTCCAATATCATCTTTCTAGTTGGTTAGGGATTTCACTGAGGATGTGTGAATGCTGCTGTGTGACTGGTGAGTATACAGTACACAACTGATAAGCTTGAATGCAATGGGAAATAATGCAACATTCCCCAAGATAACGTGTTTTTTTAAAAAATACATTATTATTAGACAGTTTAATATAGATATGGAAGGGAAAAGAACAAAGGAAAGGAGGAGTAATCCTTCCTTTATAATCTAGGAATGGTTTCCACTTTGAATCAGAGTTACTTTTAAGGTTATTCTAGACATCAAAGCATACCCTCACAACTTAGTTAAGCATTCTTCCACAGAAGGGTTCAAGCATCCTTTCCAATATAAGGCATAACTCCTTGCAGCAGTCAGCATGGACAAAGCTAATTCAGCATTCTTTGTGGATATATAGGGTTTAGTGAAGTTTTGTAAAAACTTCACGGGTTGGGTGTGGGAATTCAACTTTTAAGTTTCATTTCATTATAATATGAATCATTTTTACAATATTGCCACCAGATATGACAGGATTGATGCTGATCATTGCATTTCCACCAATTTTTAGAAAATGAACTATCCATTTTAGCAATCAGGATTGGAATAATATACCAATGATAAAATATCTTGGTAGTTTTCCCCAATATTCTATGCCATTGTTGTAATTTATAAAGGTATTTCAGATTGTGCTTGAGATGGACTTCAGCATTTAGATTTTCTACAAATAGTTCATAAAATGCTCTGACAAATATTCTTGTAAATATCCTTTTAAGGATTAAACTTCTCAATATCTCTTGATTATCCATGAAACTAAAGTGATATGGAGTTACCATCACTTTATAAGAAATGGAGAACAAGGTCATGTCTTCTAAAAAATGAATTCATTTCTGTTGTTGTTGTTCGATACATCAGAAAATGGAATCCATTCTAAAAGGATCATTTCACACTTACTAAATGTACCTGAGACAGCAAGATAATCACTTTAAAGTACTGAAACTATTAAGCTTATTGTTAATTCATTATTTCACTTTAATTCAGTTGAGCTTTTTGCACATAATACCTAGGCCAAGCTAACAAGCTTTACAGGAGGCAGTTATTCAAAAAATGGTTGTCAGACAATTCTTGTCTTAAATTTGAGTTGGGCAAAAAAGTAGGTTTTCCACATTTTCCTTTCCATCAACATTTCCCACAGCCTTATATGTGTAGTATGGATTATACAAGTTATAGAAAAGTTCACACTAGATAAAGTCCAAAACCATTCCAGTATGCTTTTATAGAGTAAATGATATTGAAACATAATTATGAAGCAATATATACCACCATTTTCAATGTTTCTATCTTTAAAACTTAACAAGTGTTCATAAATTTGTAATTTTCCAAAAGCAGGTTTCTACCACAGTATAATCAACATTTGTAATGAAAGACTTCCATCATGTTGTCATGAAAAAGAAATGTATTTAAACCTAAGGAAGGAGAAGTATGTTGTGGAAGGATAGGAATAGGAAAAGTCTTTTTTTTCCAGTAAATGATGGAATATAATACCTTGTGTATCACACAATCTGCTTCACTAAACAAAATCTTAAATAACTTGCAGAATGCCTCAGTCTTATTTCTAATCTTACACTTATTTGAGTCTGCAGGTTTATTTTGTTTGTGGGAATCACATTTGTTCATTGTGCTTTCAGATCATGTAGTTCAGGTTACAGTACACAATGCAGTGTAACTCTATACAGTTAACTCGGGTGTGAGCCCCATTGAAATCAGTAGGACTTATTTGTCCAAACAAAAGATGATGCTGAAGGAAGCGAGTGGCACTGATTCCTTGTTACCGCCTCCTCTCAGTGGGGGTCCTATCATTAGTCAAAATAGGATAGCCATCTGAGGTGGCGGAATTGGAGGTCAGCAGTGAATGTTGGAGGGCAAAAGTATTAACTGCTCATAGTATGCGTGTATACTATAAACCAGGCTTTCTCAAACTGTATTCCATTCAGTGTTATGGATCCATGAAAACATGAAGGAGTTCCTTGGGAGCCTAAGGGCAAAAAACTGTTTACATAGACATAGCCATTTTTTAAAAATCACAAGAACTTTGTGTATGTAGGATTTGAGAAAGACTAACAGGTTCTGTGGCCTAAAAGAATTTTGACCCCCACCCCCACCCTGCCCCCTGGCACTAAGCTATTTGTTAATTTCAAGTGTGGTAGAGGTTCCAGTGTCATTGTGGAAGCCCAGTTCAACTATCATGTGGGTTAGCTTCTGTGTGAGGATCCTTTGTTTCATGAAGGAATATGTCTTGGTCTGGTCCTGCCCTGAATCATTTAGTTATGCTCACTTTGCCTATGCTATGGTATTCTTTGGATATTTGCAGATCCCAGTGTTAAAATTAAAGCTGGGGCTTTAATTCTCATTCAGCTGTTGTATATCTTTTTTTAATATATATGTGTGGGGAAAAGAATATGAGGTTGGAAATGCTAGGGGCTTGAAGATAAAAAAGACTGTGCATCAGAGAGAAAATATGTTGGCAGTAATTTAAATGCTGATAATTTTTAAACATATCACCATGTGTTTCTCACTGCCTCTCCTGGTCCTTAAGTTTCTTAGGACTCAACCCTTTAAATATTTATAAAACTGTTCCAAGTTTTGAAACTGTTAGCAAAGGGAGAAGACTGAAGTATAGTGGCTGAAAACCTAATAGCAATATCAGTAGTGGCAACAGTTCCACCATGAATGTGGAAACCATGGGCTCTAATATATCCTCTCATATGATCCCTGGCACTTACCGTTTTTTCCTCTAAACCTGTTTTTGTTTTATTAAAGATTGCATATATAAACAGATAAAGGGGAAACTAGCATGCTGCAAACCTCACACAAGTTTTAAATTTCTAACAATTTATCTAAACCTCACATAGGCTCCATAGGCATTCTTGGAAAATAAATGTAACTGGCTGCAGTCCTTCGGAGTGAGCCTACCTGCAATGAGAAAAAGGCAAAGGTAAACTGGGAAGGTAGAAGGCAAGAGTGGTGGAGGTAGAGTTACCAGATGTCTGGCAACAGGAGGACGTGTCCTCCTTTTTGTCCTCATGTCTTCCGTCCAGCAGGCAATCAAATATTATCCAGCTTTTTGAGAATCTTGTTTTTTTGTTTTGTTTTTTAAATTTGGACTGTTTTCACAACAGCAGTCATTCAAATGTTCGTGCATTGTGACCTTGTAAATTGTCTGCTTCTTTCTTTCCCTTGCCTGTCTACAGATTCGACAACCTAGATCTACGTTATTTAACTTATTTCCTGATTTCAGCAATCAGCATCAGCTCCTTCAAATCTATGATCACTGTAGTCTCTAAATCACATGACTTGTCATGTTTCTATGCTGAAATTTGGAAAGCACATTGTCATCAGTTCTATATTATTACTAGCATATGTTCTTGAAAATAAAGATTTGTTGGAAAAATATTGTGATTAAAAAAAATCTGATGCTGGAAAAAGTAATTTTATATACATGTAGGCCTTTTTCAGTTTACTGGTTTTCACTGTAATTTTTGTCACAGATGCCAAGAAAGTTAAACCATTAGCATGTCCTCCTTTCCTCCCCCATCCATTTGTCCTCCTTTCCAATTGTCCATGTCTTCCTTTACCTGTTCAAATATTGGGTGATCCTAGATGGAGGAAGTAACTTTTGCTTTCTGATAAATGGGTGTTAGTGGTTGGCCATACCCATCATGGCTTCCCTTTTGTGGGAGTACCCATAATGAACTCTCAAGATTTCAAATGACCTACAGGGTCAAAAAGGTTGGTGATTCTTAATGAATACCACATATCTGGCTCTGTTGTGTGTGTGTCTGTGTGTGTGTACCTGTAAACACAAGTTTTGCTTCTCAGTTATTTCAAAACGTGATATATCCTAGCAGTTAGTAATTGGGAATACATATTTTTATCTTCTTTAACTACTGACTTCAAATAAATTTCAGATAAGAGTTTGATGTTGAAAACTGTGAGAAACTAAAAGCTCTGCTGGGCCAAAAATTATATTTATATCTATATATTCCTTTTGTTTGTTTGTTTGTTTTTTGTTTCTGAGAATAGGCTGCTTTGAATCCAGGTCTTTCCCAACCAACTGTGACCATGCTTCCACAGGGTTTTTCCAGGGCAAATTATATTTTAGAAAATGCTGTTCTCAGAGAATGCCTTTCTCTGTGGCCAGAATCCTATCCTTCACTGTAAGTGTATACCCACAATACATCTTATGGGATAGTATTTCAGGGGCCTTGATCCTGCCCATAAAGTATATAAAATTTCTCTAGCATATTTTTGGATAGTTTATGCAGATTTATTTTTAACTATCCAAAAGTATGCTAGAGAAATGCAGGAAAACACCCATGATATAAAACTATAAAAGTAGATATCCATCCAATCGTAAATGCACATATAAACCAATCAGAATTGCCCACTTGTAATAATTTCATGTGGCAAAATTTGAAGAGCTTTCTTACTTTTAATCGGGATATCTGAATAATAAAGATGTACCATTTTGAGCAAAAGAGGTGTTGGTCCCGGAGGGTTAACTACTTGTACTGTCTTCTCATACAGTTGCTGACCTCCCACTGTATTTATAAGGATAATTTCAGAGTTAATATTTATAGCAGCTTTTTAAAAGCAGTCTAATTAGAAACTGTCATACTGCCTTCTGTTAATGTGTCCTCATACACATCTTGAGGCTACAAAAAGTGAAGAGGTTTGAAATGTAGAAGCCTTGAACTTTTACATCACACAGCAATATCAGAGGGAATACTTGTGGGATAGAAAACAGTCTTGAACTTGGCAACTTTAAGATATGTGGACTTCAACTCCCAGAATTCCCCAGCCCCACTCCCCAATTCCCAAGGGAATTCTGGGAGTTGAAGTCCACACTTCTTAAAGTTGCCAGGTTTCAAACACTGGGTATAAAAGAACCTGCCATTGATTTGTTTTACTATTTCTGATTTCAGAGTATGGACTCTACTGGAGCATAGACAACAGCAGTAAATTGAATCCATTGACGTTCATTGTTCACAGAAAGGAAATATAGTATGAGTGCATCTTGAGAATTTTGTACAAAACCATGTTAAGGAAATTTTTATGGAAAAAATGTATTCTGAGTGGGGAAAAATGGATCAAAATATAAGCTATGTAGAAAACACATTCAGGTAGTCCTCGCTTACCAGCCGCAATTGGGACTAGCAACTCTATCACTAAGCAATACAGTCGTAAAGTGAAATGTCATGTGACCATGCCTGACATACGATGTTAGTTTGTCTGTTTCAGCTGCAGTCATTAAGCAAATCACCCACAGTCGTTAAGTGCATGACTGTATCTTGTTATTTCCTGCCAGCTTCCCCATTGACTTTGCTTGTTGGAAGTCAGCTGTAAGAGGCGCAAATAGCAAACATGTGACCATGGGACACTGCAACCATTGTAAATGCATGCTGGTTGCCAATCATGTGACTGCGGGGATGCTGCAATGGCCACACATTAAGGACCAATTGTAAATCTCCTTTTTCAATGCTGTCGTAACTTTGAATGGTTGCTGAATGAGTAGTCCGTAAGTGAAAACTACCTGTACATTGCAGAAAAACACCTGAAATTCATACAATGGTGGATTCTCAAATATAAATGAAATTATTTATAGAAAAAGAACAAGCTATTATGTCAATATATGCAGCACTGATACAGGCCGGATTTACAATGATCTGTACGATCTACTAGAATGTATTTTAAATTTAATCATTTAAATCTGCTTTCGGCTGGGTTGGGTTTGGTCTGGTTACCAACTTCTGAGCATAATTTAAAATATTTGTGATTATTTTTAAACCTAGAAATTGTTTGGATTTAGGACATCTGATTATCTCCTTTCATATCACCTTATGCGCTTTCTAAGATAAGTAGGCAGGACTCACCTATGTGTCCCAGCTGGAGTGGTAACAATAGACAGTAATATCTTAGTAGCCAGACTGTGGAACATATTTTTCCATGTCTGAGTGACTTTTACTAGTTCATAAAAAATATTTATATTTCAGAATATTTTGCCTATTAAGTGTTTGCTCATTTTATCTAAGGCAGGCATGGTGGGCAAACTTAATGGCATTCAGTCTTGTCTAATGCACAGAGTTCCATACTTCTGTGGCCATAAAAAGCAAGTTGGGCCAAAAAGATAGAACAAAGGTTCAAAGGTAGAGCAATAAAACTGAAATAGTACATGTGTTATGGTATGCAAGCTTCAACAATGATTTGAAAGAATTGCTTCAGACTCCACATGAGTGCAGAACTTGTAGTATTCACCAAAGCAGCTTGACTTTTTTCAGAGTTCTTCACAAAGGAAAAGGGGGGGGGAGGAGGAGGAGGAGGAGGAGGAGGAGAGGAGGAGGAAGAACTTTAAGAGTCACATTAACTTTAATGGGTCAGTTCCTTAAATAGCAGCAGTGCTGATGTGAAATCTGAAGCGCTCTTCAGAGCACACAGCCACAGTGTGCATTAGGTAAAGGTAAAGGTTTCCCTTGACATAAAGTCCAGTCGAGTCCGACTCTAGGGGGCGGTGCTCATCTCCGTTTCTAAGCCTTAGAGCCAGCGTTGTCCTAATAAATATTCAACTTCTGTTAATACCTCAACAGCAGAAATGTGAAGGCTATAGCAAATAGCCTCATACAGTATGTGTTTGGCGCTGCTGCCCAATTTCATCTTCTAAATAGTGAAGCTAAACTTCCATGCATTTTGGGTATTTATGCATTAAAAAAGGAACACAATACATCACAGCTCATTTTGTCTTCAAATGAAGCAGTTGAAAAGATGAAAAAGGTACATTTTAAAACACACATAGTTCAGTTCTAAAATATCTCTGAAGTTTAACTTAATATAAAGTTCACATAGGATACCAACATTCATGTTATTTCAATATTTTTCATTTGTCAGCTTCTTTTTCACTCAGCCATTTTAGATCTGTAGCTCTAAATATTCGTGTTTATGTGAGAAGGCCTGAGAGTAAGAGGGAGAAGAAGATTGCTGCAGTGTTCATTTAGAGAAAGAGAACAAGAAAAAATGCATCACCTTCAATATTACTCCCCCGGATAGAAATCCTCTACTGTCTTTTGAAAGTATTGTAATACTTTTGTTCTTTGTATAGTATCAACAGTTTTTATTTTTTTTTTTCATAATCATATTTCATGAAAAATCAGGTTTATACAATTCATGGAAATACCCTCATTTGGGGGTATTTAACTTTCCTGATGAAATCCACAGCAGGGCTTCACTGCTTATTAGTGAAAATAGCAAAATGCCAGCATGGATTAAAATTAGAATTCTTTCATATCCACAATCACCTGTATCATTCCCCCATAAAATACTTTGAAAGTGAAAATAGCTATTATTTTCCTCAATCTCTGTAGGAAATGACTTGTTCTTGCTACTGTACTTTACACAATCTCTGTTAATTGCTGAGAGGTAGAGACAGATGTTATAAATGCAGCAACATTTATAGAGCATCCATGCTAGTATTGTATAAGGTGAAGAAACCAAAGCCAACAAGCTTCCAGTGATTGAAAACCTTTTGACTAAGTACTATCATCTATAAATGTCATAGGCCTGGTCTCAAAAAAGTTAAGCAGGTTCAGGTATTACTTGGATGGGATGTTGTTAGGTAATCCCAAGACTGTAAACTAAACTGGTGAGTCAAAAAGCATCCTGGAAGATGACAATGGCAAGCTACGTATTTGTATTTTAGTCTTTCTAGAGAATCTGCAGCATGTCTCAGTGTGGTCACCATGAGTCATGTTTGACTCAAGGGAACCTTTTTTTATTATATACAAGTCCTTCAGGGATGGTTCATCAGTATGTTAGCCAAAGATGGGAACATGGGTGTCTGCTCCCAAACTTGGCTTACATATACGTGGTCAAAAATGTCAAGATCTCATCTACAATGGCACAATTATTTTTATGTGCACTGAACATAAAAAAACAGATGGAGCTTTGATCATGTCACTGTGGCCACCATCTTGACATTTTTGACCGGATGCCACAGACACCTCTGGATGAGGGGTTTGCTGGAATCTTGTTGTTGTAATTCATGGATCTCCTTCCATCATTGTTGAACACCATTTTGAGGCAGGAGCAAATGAAAACCATACAGTAAAGCCTAATGTAACATTAGCATAATTTTTAAAAGAAGAAATTAAAAAAAAACCTTGCTCCACAAAACCCAGGGAAACGTCATGACACTTCTTGGCCTGACATGGCCTTACCAACTTTGCATTAAGTACTTGTCCCCTAGTCTCCAACATGGCACCTGTGCTTAAGGCATCTGCATAAAGCTGTGGATTCTACTCATCTCTCTAACGTTCACTGTAATTTATTTTGTTGGAATGAGGAATTCAACAGCAGGGAAATGTGATTCTAGGTATATGTATCCTACATTAAGTACCAAAGATTGGAGTGTTGCAGTCATTGGTGGCAGATAAAGAATCTTGCTGGAAGGAGGAGGGGGGACCATTGCAGCTGAATTATCATCTGTGAGGAACAGGATTTGATTTCTCAATTGGTGCAACAAGGGAGGCCAAAATGACACTGGAAGAAGCTAGAATAAACATCATATAGGACTGTGCAAGGTTCTTGATAGACCGATATGCTTCATGTGAGTTGCAAAGAATAGTTGATCCCTATTCTTTTTGCTCCCAGGGGTTAGGATTAGGAAGTGGTATGTATGAATGCTGGTTTAAATTCTGTGATGTAATGCTGTCTGGCCTTTTCAATACTGACTGCTAGAAATAAGATATCGGGAGATCTTGATTAATGGAATTTGAAGAAAAATGCAGATGTGCAGAAAGCAAGGAAGCAACCAGGCCAAGTCTGGTCATCAGCTACCAGAGATAAGAACTGCCATAGAGCAGGTCACATCCATCAAGATTAGACAAGGTCTTGAATGACAGCTACCAAAGATAAGAACTGCTATGCAGCAGGTCACATAATGGCCAAACAAAAGGTTGAGATAATGTGAAAAGAAATGGGTGACAGATACTGCTGAGAAGGGATTAAAAGGAAAGTTGTAAGGGGCCCTATTTTGAGAAAGTTCACCATTTGTGTACTTTAGCATCCGATTCTGGAACTTCATCTCTCCCAACACCCCTTGTGAATTTATTCAATTCATAGTGGACAAAACATAAGTATGTGAGCAATTTTAAATAATAATGCTTTTGTGGGTTAACGGAGACTGTATGTGCTGTGATCCCTTGAGCATTCATTACTACATAAAATCCTGAATTCCTGCATCCCTGTTGAAATTGTGCAACCGTGAAGGGATAAATTTGTAACATTAGGAAGGAAGAAAATATAAGTAGGTAATATGATTGACAACGTTGCATGCCATGATGTTACACTATTTCTCTATAGTGTTAACTGCCACCAAGTTCCCAAATAATCTGGGAACCTAAAGTTTATTGAGGGTGCTGAGAATTTTCTTTAAGTCTCCTCTCCCACACATAATTACTTCTTAGGGTTCTACAGAAGGAGAGGCCATAGTTTTTAAGGATATTTATTGTTTCCTATTTATTTATTATTCCCTTTTATTCATCTGAGATAATAGTAAGATAAATCTACTTACTATTAAAAATATAGTACATACCACCCAGCACTCTACACTTCCACCCTGTGCTACATAAGGATGGTGAGAATTCTTTTTTTTAATATTAAGTTATTGTTTATGTATTACTTCATAAACAGGATGGAAGCAGTCTCAAAATCTGGAGGAAAAATCCAGCATGGATTAAATTGTAACTGACAGATTAATTCACCCAGGCAGACAGCACTGCATGCCCAGATTTTAAAAGTCAGAGTTTGGATCCTTGTGCTTTTAGCCAAGTTTCTGTTGTTGCCTTAAGACTGCTACCTCATCATTAACAGATGTATAGCCAAGTACAGCTTAGTATTCTCCAAGCTGAAAATGTAGCTACTGAATTTGACCAGTAAATGTAAATGAGAATTTAAAGCCCATTCTCCCTCTCTCTGCTTAAGATTTTACCAAGTTTCATTAATTTCTTCATAAATAGGAAAATTCAAAAGTAGAAAAAAATGGAAAACTCCATCCCTTGAGGGTTTGCTGCTGGGGAAACAGAAAATGATATACAGGTAGTTCTTGACTTATGACCATTCATCTAGTGACCGTTCAAAGTTACAATGGCACTGAAAAAAGTGACTTATGAGTGGTCCTCACACTTATGACCTTGAAACATCCTAGTGGTCATGGGATCAAAATTCAGGCACTTGGCAACTGGCATGTATTTACAATGGTTGCAGCATCCTGGGGTCACATGATCATCATTTGCAACCTTTCCAGCCAGCTTCCAACAAGCAAAGTCAATGGGGAATGGTGTGATTCACTTAACAACCACTTGGTTTGCTTAATGACTGCTGCAAAAAATGTTATAAAATCAGGTGCACTGCACCACTTAAACACAAATTTTCAGGTCCCAGTTGTGGCCATAAGTCAAGGACTACCTGTATGAAGATTACTTCTAGCACCTTCTTGAATCTCAAAGAAATTATAATCAGGAGCGGCTCAGGATGATGTGAAAGAAAAGTCACTTGAAAATCCTACTGATACTGGTGAGCTGGGAAGGAACCAGGGGCATCCATAGTGGATGTCAAAAAAAGTCAAGATGGCAGCTTGACCTGTTATGGAAACAAGCAAAAGTAAAACATATCTCAAAACTGCTAAGGGTGTAATGGACATCATTCCCAAAACAAGACATAAGAAAAGCCAGTAAACTAGCTGATGGTGAGTCTGGCACATTTCTGAAGTGATGTGATGTCTGGGGTCCTTTGGTAGGAAATTAGTAATAGCAATATTGATATTAAACTTTATTAGATATTTCAGGATAAAAAGATAAAAAATAACAAAAAATAATAATTGACATAGGAAGTAAAATAGAGAAACAGAGTAGAGAAAAGAAAAAGAATAAAGTCAAAAGTGCAGAAATAGAAAAGGAAAAGGAAAAAAAAGAAACTACAAAAAAAAAGAATGACTTCATAAGTATACATTTACATTAAACTCTTACTCTAAGTTTACAACATTGCTTTCATTATTTCTATTGTCCATTATTATTTCTAATAATCAAATTCATAGATCACAATTTCATTTTTTTTTGTTTCATGCAAAAAGTCCAAAAGGGGTTTCCAAGTAGCATTAAAGTTACTCAGTGTCCTTTCTCTAATCAAAGCTGTCCGTTTTGCCATCTCAGCCAACTCCATCAACTTCACCATCCATTCTTCCATTGCAGGTAGTGTCAAATCTTTCCACTTATGTTCATATAAAACCCTCGCTGCTGTTACATATATAAAAACAAAGTTCCATAATAATAGCAATAGTGATGACGATAATGACAACAATGATATCAGTGAATTTGTAATTTATGTCCTTGTTAGAGGAATCCAGGGGATCCAGTAGTCTCATCCAAATGACAAAAGTAGTGTTGCACATTCGGCCTCAAGCACCACCCCTTGTATATGTGATCTCACATTGTACTTCTAAAAGGAGCAGAACTTGCCTTGTGATTGTGCTGAACTACTTCCAGCATCTGCCCTCCTTGACCATCCATTTGAAGTCTGGTACTTGCAAGATCAAGCTGTAGGAATATAATGTAAATGGAATACTCTTATTCATTATATTACAAAAAGAAATCTGCATGTAACCACCAGCAGTGGGACTATATCCCACTGGTAGTATCATAGATCTCTCCCCAACAATTAAGATCTGAGTTGCTTGGATTTTATATGTTATATCTATTTTTATCTTTTTACTGATCTATTTATATTGTAATTTATATGTTTTAATTGTGATCTTATTGTAAACTGCCCAGAGTCCCCTTTTCAGGAGAGATGGGCAGTGCTAAAACTTCGAAAAATAAATAAATAAATAAATAAATAAATAAATAAATATCAACAGTATATAGCACTAAGAAAACAGTAAGTATCCAAGATATTCTGAAGTTACATTTGTTTTGTTTAACAAATTCTCAATCCATATATTCAGAAACGGTCTTGTATTAATGACTGTGCATTCATAAATACCTGCTAGCAACAATTCTGACTCTTCACAATCATAAAGAGTCTCCAGCACTGTACAGTGAATGAATAATTGCTAATTCATCTAATATTTATTAAACCTTCTGTGGGTTAATTTCATATTCATGAGATTGCCAGAAAATAAATAAATAAATAAATAAATAGAACACATAAGCATTTGATTGCACCAGAAAATGATATATAATGTATACATCTGAAAAGGATAGGATATGTTAAACTTCTGAAAATAGTAATAAGAATAGTTAATAAGAAATAACAATCAGTACAGAAAGATGTTTGCTTGGAAGAATATACTCTTTACTATGAATAATTTAGAGAGTGATCTTGCACATTTCTGCTCAGAAGTAACTCCCAGTGAATGTAATGAGGCTTACGCCCAAACAAGCCTGTAAAGGATTGCAGTTATAATTAATTAAATATTTAATAATATTTGTTTATGACTGATGATAAATTAGCAAATAGTATTACATGGATATTTGTCCTGTTTTTTTTTTCTTTTTGAAAAATTGTCATATATAAGAATTTGTATTTTTAAGCAGAAAGGATTAAAATGCTATCAGTTCAGCGAGCTCCTGATCTCACATTGATATTTATAATAGTCTGTTAATATTATTGCTAAATACTTCATGAGAAGGGAGAAAGCTTTTACTGTCCCAGGTCTGGAGAAACATGACTGTACACACTACTAGCAACTTGGAAAAGCCTGATCTGCCAGTTTCCAGCTTTTGTTGTTGCATAGTTTTATAATTCCACTCCATTTTCTCATTAATTTGCACTTCTTTTTTTTAAATGCAATTCTTTCAAAATATAGATTTTTAATATGCATAAAGTGTTGGGAACCCTGTTGCAATATTTATAGGAATTAGAGAAATATGTGGTTTGTCAGATTCTGATCTGCATATCAGTATAAGAGCCTTATGGTATGGTATTTCTTAGAGAAATTAGGTTTTATATGAACTCTGACATAAGTCTACTCCAACAAATTTCTGCATTGTTCTATGACTGAAACAAAAAACAAGAAACTGGCTACCCATGCAACATTTCCAGCTGTAATAAGTATATGTAGCTTTGTCATATTTGATCAACTTTCTCTATGATGAATATTTAAATATGTAACAATGCTGGTCAAAGACTGTAATAAAGAAATTTGAATTTGAATTTAAATATGTAACTTTTTGTAATATACATTCTTCTGTATGATTTTATATGAAATGTTTGAGCTGAGACCTGTATTAAACATTTCAGAGAATGATAATATTCATTGGATAATGAATTCACAGAACAAGTCAATAAGTGAGGATTAGCTCCATTTGATTAAGCATGCATGTTACATAGAATTCTCCAACATCTTTAACATAAATTCACAAAGATTGCATTCCTCGAGCATCATTATTGGCCACATTCCTCTCCATGAGTTTCTGATACTTAGTCTCAGTAACATGCATTGACAATGATTCTCATACCTTCTTGTGGTTCTTTGGTTTATATGTTGTAGCTGTTGCTGAATTTCTATTATTCATATTCAAAGAGGACGTTAACATGTTCAAACTATTTCACATGCATTGTCTTTTTGTTAATCTATACAACTATCCTTCCAAAAAAGGTTACAATTAAGAAAAGTGGCTTGCCTAAGGCTACTAGTAAATGAATAAAAGAACAAGTCTGAACTGGGAACTTTGCAATTTGCAACTTGCAAGTTGCCACTATAATATTCACCTACATTAGCTTACCTTTTAAAAAAAAAAAAAAAACAAATTTCAAAAATGAAATTATATATTGTTATGGTTTTCTTTCTTCCATTCAATTATTCATATATAAAAAGACCTCAGTAAATGTCTAATTCTTAAAAATCTGGAGTAGATAGCATACAAAGGAAAGTCACTTTAAGTAGTTAAAGGGTGATATAATCCCACAAGCCAAATATTTCAGATGGCTAGCCCAATGGAAGGTTACTGCAGAAAATATATGTATATGCAGGACTTTGTCCACAGTGTAATACACTCTAGGGAATTTTTTTCAATATTATGAACTTGTGTTTACCTTCCTCTGAAAACAAAATAGAATTACCAATGACTTCTTGTTTAAATAATCTCTTTACTGCTTTTAACTGTTTTATTCTTAGTTCAAACTCTTAAGACTGTTGAAGTATTTCAGCAATATACATCTGTACTTCCTTGACCCATTTTTGTTTTTTTTGTTTTAAAAAAAACTGGATTGATCTAAGCTATGTGTACAATGCTTTTATAATGAGAAGTTCCCCACTTCCCCACTGCCCACTCAAGTCCTCCTATGCTGCTTCATTGTGTTTGGGCAGAGGGGGGAATTGTTCTTGGGAGAAATGAGTGAAGAACACCAGGAGTGTACACCAAGAATATATACTCCCAGAAGGATCACCCCAGGCATAAAAATTACCCCACTCAATTCCTACCTCACAGAAGAAGACAATTATAAACCATCTCTGTATTTTACCAAGAAACCTATATAGATAGAAAACTGTATAGATAGATAGTATAAAGTAACTGAAATGATAGACCTTCAGCTCAGATTGCACTCAACTTGCTACCAAAGAAGAGCTGAGGATCTTTGTATTGTTAATGGTATTTATGATACAGCTAGATTAAAGCCTTCCAGATGTCTAGTTACTGATGCTATCATACAAAAAATGAATATAACAATACCAAGCTCAGCACAGGGAAAGATTACATGAATCAGCTATACATTGCCATAAGCAAATTCAAATGGACCTGAATTTGATACTTTCAGACAGAAGATCACACTGTTTACTCAGGACATAGCAAGGACAAGACTTGGGAATACTGCAGCCAGTGACTGAATAATATCAATTAGGCTTCACAGACAATCCTTTAATGTGACAGTTATCCATGTTTATGTTCCAACTACTGATGCAGAAGAGGAGGTTGATGAATGTTGTGGTCAAGTTCCAGCTGAACTTGACAAAATATGCAAGCAGGGTGTGTTGCTTGTGGTTGCAGGTAGAATGCCAACATTGGGAACGGTACAGAGGAAAACAAAGTTGGACTGTATGGTCTAAGAAACAGAAATGAAGCAGTAGAACAACTTATCAATTTCTGCCAATTCAAGATCTTCATTGCCATCACAGTTTTCAGACAATCAAAACACCTACATATGCGGATATTGCCAGATGGAGTACACAGGAATCAGATATTGACTATATATTATTGACAGAAAGATGTGGAAGAGCTCAGTTCTAACAGAAAAGATGTGGCCAGAGGCTGACCATGGAACAGATCACAAAATGCATGTTTGAAAGTTCCAAGTGTAGGTAAAGGTGAAGAGTTTCTACCACATGATCTTGAGCATATACCTAACATTTTCAAGGAGAGTATCAGAAATTGCTTTGAAGTCCTGAGCCTCATTGATAGGAAATACATTTAAAGAAGTTGTTAAAAATGAATGTGAGAAGAGACTGCTAAAGACCAAGAAAAAGAAAAAAAGCAAACTTGATATCATTATTTGGGACTAAGATTAAATTTAAAGAAGACCAAACAAGTACTGTAACCAGCCTAGAATTAATAATGAATATGTTGACCTGGTGGAAGCTTCTGGTTTTTAGGATCATTTATCAATAATAAAGAAACCAGCAGTCAATAAATACACCACAGATTAGCACTGGGTAGGGAAGCAATGAAAGCTTTGGAAAAGATATTCAGAGATGCCATGATATATCTATATCTATGAAGGTCAGAATAATGAGGGCATTTTCCTGTGACAATCTATGGAAGCAAAACTTGGACTTTGAAGAAGCAGGATAGAAAGGTTATTGATGCTTTTGAATTTTGGTGTTGGAGAAGACTCTTGAAACTATCATATATAGCCAAGAAACAAATGGATAATGGAAAAAAAAATCAATCCACAGTTCTTACTTGAGACACAAATAACCAGGTTCAAATTACCCTATTATATGAAGACCTAGCTCTCTTGGGAACTCTATAATTGCTGGGAAAGATAGAAAGAGAAGAGGAAGACAACCAGCAGCAAGATGGATGAGACTCTATTACAGAGGTGATGAATGCACTGAAGGACCAGGTCAGGGAAAGATCATCCTGCAGAAAGTCTATCTATGTGGTTGTTAAGAGTCAACACTGAGTTGATGGCACATAATCAAGCAATTGGTTATTAATTTCATCTGATCATCTCTTGGAGCTGAAGGGTGTGTTTCAAGTTTTGAGAAAGTGTCATAAGCACCTTAGAATGGACAACGAAAGAGAGATCCAGTCACAAATGGTACAGCAGAGCAATGACAAAATACTCATTTCAGAGAAAGACAAACAGATGCAACTGTCCCTTGAACAAGAAACCAATGCAAAATGTTGTATGAACCTCTGAACACAGCCATACCCTTTGAATGGTCCAACTAATTCAAGTTTATTCCTAGCTGTTTCTTGTCCTATTTCAACTGACACAAAAACTACCTGGTGGGTTGGAAGGAGGAGTGGCTGCCAAATTAATCTGAAATTTAATGATGTTAGAAAGGAATATGCACTAGCAGTGTTGCTGTGTTTATGTCTTCCACAAATATCATTATCCCCTCTTTGTGTATAATAATGCATATGGCTCTCAACCCCCATTTTTCAGGGTTCCCCAGATTCCGCCTATACAATTCACCTGTGCCTTTCCATCCAACCTGGGATGGAAAGTGGCAAGAAACAATTGTCTTAAAATGTTATCATTCTTAATATATCTGTTAATCTGAAAAAAAAAAATACTGCCCCAAATTCTCCAAAAAGGAAGGAAGGAAGGAAAAGGAGGGGATCCAGCTCACTGCCCTACTCCCCAAGGCCCACAGAAAACTCATGAAAGATTACCCATGCCCAGTATATGGTCAGGAGACATTGATTTAAACTCTGTAAATGGTATGAGAAGTCCAGAGCTGGAATAAGAACTAATAATATACTTACCTGCAATTAACTGGTGAAGTCATTATCACTGATGATAGATTTGAAGGCTGACAGTTGTGACAACCCCCTCTAGGCAGTGTAGAGCAAGATACATTATACTATGTATAAGAGTGGAATATATGCTTAGAAGCTTGTCTTCATTATTGTATTCTTTGGCTTCTTCCATGTCTGGGTGGGGCATAGACATACAGTAAATGCTAGTATAGCCCCTAATTGATGGGCTTTGTTGCTGTTTCCGTGGATGCCAGAGGCATGTTTGCAATCTCTGATGGTATATTTCCTCCTACCGCCTTGCATTAGTGTTGATTTTGCAGTCATTCCACTGATTTGTTTGCCTATGGATTGTAACAACAATTGATAATAAAATAGGGACACATTGCATCCATGATAAAATATCAACAGTTTAAAATTCTGGAAAAGATTTCCCAAGCAGTTTTCAGTTTACATCAGATTCAGTTTCTCTGAAGGACATTTAGAAGATTGCCTATAAATTCATTTATTCGGATGGCAATTAATCATGAGGATCAAAATGGATTTGACAATGCTTTTAAATTGCCACAACAAATCTGACTGCTTGCTGCATCATTTTCTTATAAGCAGTATCATACAGGAATCCATTTTTTAAAGATGAAAAGCATTTTTATTTGTACTTCCTTGAAAAAGTAATGCCCCTCTCCTCATTCTCATGCAACATACAGACAAAGCTGGTGCTGAGTTTGGTGGAGAGTTTCTTCTGGCAAAATGTCCTCCAATGGCAGCTTCTCTCATTCTCTGTCTGCTACACCGAAGGAAATTTAGGCTGTTGCCATGCCAATAATCACTTTCCTAAACTGGGAACAATGCAAAGATCAGCAGTACTTGTCTGCAACTCCTTAAACCAGTGTTTCTCAACCACTGCAACGTTAAGCTGTGGGGACTTCAACTCCCAGAATTCCCCCAGCCAGCCTTCTGGCTGGGGTAATTCTGGAAGTTGCAGTCCTCACAGCTTGATGTTGCAGAGGTTGAGAAACACTGCCTTAAACCAAAAACATATTTTTCCAGGATAGCACAACAAATGTGCTATAGCAGCTCCATGATTATGGGAAAGATGTGGCTGCTTTAAGGAGTTGCACAGGGAAGATGTGTGTGCATACCTGCATACTCTGAAGCACCTCTTCCATTTGAACCTGGAGCACTGCACAATCTTAGCAACTACTACTGGCTCACTTACTTGCCCTTCCTTTTGGGTGGCAGTTGCTGCTGCTTACCTCTTCATGTACTTACTTTGGTAGGCAGGCAGGCAATTGGTGATAGCAAAGAGTAGCAGGCACTACTGCTACCTAGAGATAAAGTATTTAACCATTTACTTGGAGAGAGTGATTGTCCAATTTTAAAATAGAAATTCCATAGGAGAATCATTTGTACTGATCATTTAGGGATTTGAGTTGGACTTATTTGTCCATCATATCTGGTGGCTGAAGGGATTTCCCATTTTCTTGCCTTTGACATTGTATTTTTTATTTTTTTCCCTCACTGAATATGAGTCAACTGAGTCTCCTACTTTTACTGTATTTATTAAAGCTACATGAAAATTAATAGCATATAAGAATCACTCTCCTTATGATTCGTGTTTATTGTAAGTAACAGATAGGATACACTAGTCTTGCTTCAGATCATTTCTTTCCAGATCTATTGTTATGCTGGGTGTTTTGCTTCCAGGTATATTGAGCATGGCTTAGATCTGTCACTGTCAGTCTGGAGGGAAGTGATTGCTAACTTCGTTTCAGTGCAGTCTATTTAACCAACTGTACCTAAAGCTGTGAGCAGAATTGTCCTTATTTTGAAATAACTCAATAAAATCATATGGCCTCCATGCTGATCGCTGGGTTTGCATGGCATGTTAAGACAGAAAGTCCAGCTTATGACTCTATCCCTACTACTCTACTTCACAAGTCATAGCAACCAAATCCCCCAAAAAATGCCATTTGGGATTTATATCTATGATAATTCTTGATGATAAAATCTGATGTCTGCAAATCCAAAATGGTGACTCTTCCAGGTTCATAGTTAACCTAAGACTCTGGTGAAAGGACAAAGTGCAACAAAAGGCAAAATAGGGTCATGCATGCACTTTTGGCCTTAGTGTAGCCTTCCCCAACAAGCTAGATGTCTGGATTTGAAATCTACAATTTCATTCAAATCTACAATGCCAAGGTTGAGGAAGCCTGGTTTAGCATGTCATGCAAATATAGCCATTGAGTTAGAACAGGCTATAAATTGCTGACAAATGAAACAGTTCCAATAAATTGATATTTTGTGTTGTGTGTGTGTGTGTGTGTGTGTGTATGTATGTATGTATGTATGGGTGTGTATACATAAATTTACTCTTTTAGCCGTCCAGAATTACCTACCATCAATTTGAATGAAATAAGTTCATGAAAAAAACAGGAATAAGCTGATATTGCTCTCTTAGGGTCAAAAGCATAACTGATCTACTCTTTGCATGTTTCTTTACTATAGCTAACATAAGAAATCAATATTTTGGTTTATCTGACCAATAAAGACACAACTGAATCATAGTTATTATACATTTAACAGCTAACCACCAATGGTCAATTTGGATTGTAGCACAATATAAATGCAATTAATTAATTATGAGTGCCAGGTAGGACAGAAACAAAACTTCAGGACATAAGTTTATTTATATTAATAAACACATGCAATAAAGCAGGACTGG
Source organism: Candoia aspera (assembly GCF_035149785.1). Lineage (NCBI taxonomy): Eukaryota > Metazoa > Chordata > Lepidosauria > Squamata > Candoiidae > Candoia > Candoia aspera. The sequence continues at coordinate 228,724,697 of NC_086154.1, forward strand.
CTGAGTTTACAGCCCATTTCCTGTGGGTCCAAGAAAAAAAATCAAGGGAAACTCTCTGAATGAAAAAATAACTCTTGAGTAACTTCCATGTAAATAAGCTTAAAAGTAAAAGACTAACATCATATTCCAAAGCAAGCAGCAAGAGAGACAGGGCTTTTGGGTTTCTTGAAATAAAGGTATAATATTTTCACTGGACTGAGTGAAAACAAGACACTCATCTAAGGTTGGTGATCTCCTGAGTATCTGCTGGCCCAAATCTGTTGCCTTGAGTACCCACTAGCATGCAGGCATCTTGACTACAAAAGTCTTGTGTTTGTACTTCTACCTAGGGTGGGATATTTGCTTAGCAGATGTTGGGATGGCAGTATTGGATGCAGCGTGGGGCCCCCAGGGATTTGCTGCTTCTCTGTGACTAGTGAGACACTTAGCAACCTACTACTTCCTTTTTCATTGTGTTTCAAGTTCATCCTTATTATCTTATAAAAGCAGATGTTTACCACTATCAGAATGTCTTAGCAGCTTGTTTGCTTTCCATGGAGTTCCAGGAAATATAAGTCTGACAGCAGCCCCAGGATCTGCCTAATGGTTATCTCAGCACTCATGGGAGGAATGACATTGGATCTGGCACAATGAGATAGACTGTTCCATAATGATCTGTCTCACAAACTTTTAACTGCATTAAGTAAATTTCAAGAACACCCTAATGATCCTTCTAACTAGGAATGAGCCATTAGAACACTAGTTTAGAAGTGGGAGGCAAATTCCCAATATGCAAATGTAATCATTTCTAATTTCTTGTGCTACTTAAGGAATATAATTTTATAGTACATTAGTGTTGTTTATATTGAGATCTGCTACAGTACATTATTTTACAAAGAAAATATACAAACACTTTAGGAAATTATGAGTTTGAATAAGCTAAGAACTATAATCAAGCTGACCAATAGAGCCATTGCAGACCATCCATATAGTATTCACATAAACATTAATCTTGAACAAAGATTGTTTCTGTGTTTTATTGTTAAAATTGCCTTCTTAGTGCATTGAAATTTGCCATCTACTATTATTAGTCTCCATACATTTTATAGGGCTAATAAACAAGAAGGGAGATAAATATTCTACAATATTTGCTCAGAATATAAGCTTGAGTTTCTTGCACTTGACCCCTTCCCCACTGCAATTTAAATGTTTTTATGCTGTGTGGGAAAGTAGTCTTAACTTATCCTTTCCCTCATGGAGAACAGGTCTTAGATTTGTCACATCACTGCAGTCAGTGATGGCAATATAGTGGAAATTGCCTCCTTTTTTTCCTATGAGTCAGCCAGCCAAACACTGCTGTCAGTGTTTTTGTGTATGACTATGTGGGGAAGCATGGGTGTGTACCAAGGTTGTACAAAACTCTGTGTGAAGGAGTGTTTTGTTTTGATGATGATTCAAACAAAGCAGTCTTCAAAGCTGCTTTGCAAAGCAATTTTCTCCCCTGCTTCTAAAAATGAAGCAGAAATGTTGTTTTACTTCATCTTTTCTGACTGGATTCTTTGGTCATTTCATTAACCAGAAGAAGCTGGCTAATGGAATGGTTGGGCAAAGGTTCAAGTTGACTCCTCAGGAAGAATCTTGTAACTTCTTTGTCTCAGAGAAGAGAACTACATTTGCCTTGTTGAGGCAAACCTCACACCCTTATATTTGTCCATCTAGGTTTATGTGTTTGTGTGTATGAACGAGGAGGTTGTATGCCACCCCCCCCCCCAAATGTCTATCCCTTCTTTATAGGATAGATGTGCCATATTTACTCCTGCCATTTGTCAGTTATTTAGGAATACTAACTATGCAATGATGCAGGCAAGGAGCAATGATGAAAGGGCACAAGAATTTATTTGGTGACCTAATTTCATCTAGCAACAGTGACAAAAATGCTAATTTTAAGGGAGGGAAATAGGGGTAAATGTCTTCACATTTGGGGATTCCCATGTCCTTATGTCCAGACAAGAATTACCAACACATTCACAGAAGTAATTTTATTTTGCCAAAATAGTTGCCCATATCTCTATTAGCATCAGACTGGAGAAATTGAAAATTCCAGAGCAGATGACAACACAAAACAATAAATGACTATATTTTTGCCAGCTCGTTCACAATGTCAGACCAAAAGCTTTATTTCTCAAGAAAAAGGCTTTTTATGAGTTAGATGACAAATAAATAGGTTAGACATATTGTAGAGATAACTTATAAAATCTAGTTGTCTATTAATCTTTACTTTTACCGTCACTGCATTATGGAGACATTGCAGGGAAATTCTGTCAAAGGTTTATGATAATATATGGAGCATTTGTGATTAAATGCATAGGATGTGAGGTAGACATTAAAAGTTAAATCTGAACTCAATTGCATTTCTGTCTGTTGGGAAATATTTCTAAGCAAAATAAGATGTGCACAACAATATATATATTGATTTTGAATGATATCTTTCCTTCACTGCTTTTTTTTGCCCCTGCAACCTAGATATGGACTGCCCTTTTATGTCTTTACCTAAAGAAAAATACAGAGCAATTCTATAAATGTTTACTTGGAATCAAATCTCATTGTGTTCAATAGAGCCTGATTGCTGATAAAGGTTTTTAGCATTGTTAGTCGTCACGATCTGAACAATCTGTGAATTTTTGATAAATGTTTCTCAAAATCTATCAACAAAATGGTTACCTATTCACACTAATGATTCAAATTCAGTAGGCTTTTTAGCACTGAGAGGGCATGTTGTACCTGCCTACTCTTTAGCAGAGAGAGGTGATAATTCCAATTCAGTATTATAGATTCATTTTTTAAGAAGTTAGCACTGAAAACTCTTTCCCTTAAAGTGCTTAAATTTCAAGTTTTCTTCATTCCAGCAGTAAAGACAAACCTGGTCCTATTTTAAACTGCCAAATTATTGCCTGCTGAGCAATTAGCAACTAGTGCAGATCTTTCAATGATAGGCACCAGGTGATCCTTATTCTTTCCCCTGATTACCAGCCTAGCACTGAATTTGTACCAGTTACAAGTTCTGTACACTTTTCAAGGGTAGTTCCATGTATAGCATGTCTCATGTAAAGCATATTGAAGTGGGCAGCAAACAAATTATGTTAAACAAATAAAGTATATTAAAATTGCTGGCTCAGGAAGGATTGCAGTTGGTGCACTGTGAGTCCAGCAACAGCTGGTGTTTAAAGAACAATCCTAGACGATGCACCTGCTCTTTCGGGGATAGTACAATAGTACCCAAAACAGGCTTCACTTAAATCCTTGAAAAAAGTTTTATCTTTTTGAATACCACCTCTATTTCATTTGAATTAGATATCACCTTCCTTTACTTCATCCAGCCCATTACACAGTAGGTTAAGCAATATTCAAGGGTGTTGAGTTATTTTGAATTAGATGGTAGAAACTAGGCATTGTCACAAACGTATGGCACCTCACTCCAAAGTTCTGAATAACTTCCCCAGCAGTCTAATGGAGGCATAGCAAACAAGATAGAAAATCTGTGGTAAACCATAGAACAAGAATATAGTATAATGTTGGGTCATAAACCACTCTGCCTGAAATACTACTTAAGAAGCGATTACCTGACTGAGAAGTCTTGACAGGTGGCAACTGCTTTGTGGGCGTTTTGATAATGCCCAATTCCATGAGGATCTCTCATTTCACTTTTAAACTGACACATTAGTTGACCTAAGAAACATTTTTGCCTGAACTTATGTGAAAGTGCTTCAGACTGTTAAATGTTACCATTTATTCATGAGGATCAATGGGGTTTTTTTACACAAAAGACAGTTAAAGGACAAAGTTAGAAATGTATTGGACATTTTGGAATACTTGGAGCAATATAATGAAAAACAAGCCACATCAATTTTCTTAGGTGTAGATAAGGCTTTTGACAATTTGAATCAGACTTTTTTTAAGTTTTGGAGAGAATTTTATAGATTGGGTGAAATCACTTTATACTTCACAGACAGTACAAATAATTGTTAATGGAGATCTAACCAAACCATGTGAGATACAAAAAGGAACAAGACAGGGTTGTCTACTGTCCCTCCTCTTGTTTATTTTGGTTCTTGAAATATTGAATAGAGAGATAGGACAAGAAGAGAGGATTGTGGGTGAAAAGATTAAAAAAGAAACATATAAGTTAAAAACTCTTGCAAATGATTTGGTGTTGAATATCCTTTAAAGGGAATTGAATTTTTAATGAGTAAACTAAAAGAATTTGGTGCATTAGCAGGTTTCAACATTAATCAACAGAAGACAAAAATGTTAACAAAAATATAGAAATACAAGATCAACCAGAATTGATGACTAAAATGGGTTTCAACATTGAGAAAAAGGTAAATACTTGGATATCACTATGACAAATATAAATTGTATGTTATTTCAAAATAACTATGTTAAAAGGAATGAGGCTAAAAAAAGATATGTTAAGATGGGACAAAGTGCAATTGTCACTATTGGGGAGAATCTCTGTGATTAACATGAATGTCTTACCTAGAAAGTTATTTTTGTTTCAGACAATACCTGTTTTGACAACTGGTTTAGATGTACCATTTTAACTGTGGCAGAAGGATATATCTAAATTTGTATGGCAGGGTAAAAAACCATGAGTCAAATATAAGGTATTACAAGATGCAAAGGAAAGAAGAAGATTGTGTCTACCAGATTTGCTGCATGCTGTTTAGCTTGGATGAAAGAGTGGGTGTTGCTGAGAAATAGAAGGCTATTGGCGTTAGAAGAACCTGATCTGAGATTTGGGTGGCATGGATATCCATGGTATGACAAAGCTAAGGTTAATGTAGGTTTTAAAAATCATTATGTCAGGTGTGCCATTTTGAGAATATGGAATAAATAAAAATCTAGGTTGTGCCCCAAAACACCTTTGTGGCTCTCAGCACTAGAAGCATTTTATAGATGAGAAATGATAAGTAAACACAAATGGTTAACTTATTCTGTTATACTTGAATTTTCTCAAAGGGAACATAAAATCAAGAGAAGATTTTATAATGGTTTTTATAAATGTATATAAAATTTTATAATTTTATACTTGTCAGTGGTTTTCTTATGTACACTGATCAGAAAGGTTTAATGTGGATAAAAGAAGTTATGGTTTTGAACAATGTAAGACTGAGTCTGAGATAGAATTATGTACAAATGATGAACATGGTATTGCTAAAATGAATAAACATTTGTTGAAATTTGAGACAGAAGAACAAGTGAAAGAAGGTATGATAAAATGGGCTAAAAACTTTGGTTATAATATACAAATGGATCAGTGGGATAATATGTGGTTGAAAGGACTGCAATTTACATTATGTTCTAGTCTTAAAGGGAATTTTTAATAAAATGATGTATCATTGGTATTTGTCACCAGAGAAATTGTCTAGGATGTATAACAGTATCTTGAATGTATGCTGAAAATGTGAACAACATGAAGGGTCATTTTATCATGTCTGGTGGACTTATAAAAAAGCCAAAACATTTTGAATACAAATATATACACTTTAATTTCTTCCTAGCGTTTTCCTGCAAGGCCTGCTTTTCAGATCAACTGAATGTCGATCCATTGGCTGTGACAAGAATTTACTGACTAGCTTGCTGCCTGAGCCTGATGTCGTGGGCTGAGAGACAGTGACTGGCCCAAAGTCACCCAGCCGGCTTTCATGCCAAGAGCAGGACTGGAACTCACAGTCATCTGGTTTCTAGCCAGAATATTTTAAATATACAATTCACTTGTTTTGCATTTGTTGTTGTTTATTCATTTACTCACTTCCGACTCTTCATGACTTCATGGACCAGCCCACGCCAGAGCTTCCTGTCGGTCGTCAACACCCCCAGCTCCCCCAGGGATGAGTCCGTCACCTCTAGAATATCATCCATCCACCTTGCCCTTGGTTGGCCCCTCTTCCTTTTGCCTTCCATTCTCCCTAGCATCAGCATCTTCTCCAGGGTGTCCTGTCTTCTCATCATGTGGCCAAAGTATTTCAGTTTTGCCTTTAATATCATTCCCTCAAGTGAGCAGTCTGGCTTTATTTCCTAGAGGATGGACTGGTTTGATCTTCTTGCAGTCCAAGGCACTCTCAGAATTTTCCTCCAACACCACAGTTCAAAAGCATCGTTCTTCCTTCTCTCAGCCTTCCTTATGGTCCAGCTCTCGCAGCCATATGTTACTACGGGGAACACCATTGCTTTAACTATGCGGACCTTTGTTGTCAGTGTGATGTCTCTGCTCTTAACTATTTTATCGAGATTTGTCATTGCTCTTCTCCCAAGGATTAAGCGTCTTCTGATTTCCTGACTGCAGTCAGCATCTGCAGTAATCTTCGCACCTAGAAATACAAAGTCTTTCACTGCTTCTACATTTTCTCCCTCTATTTGCCAGTTATCAATCAAGCTGGTTGCCATAATCTTGGTTTTTTTGAGGTTTAGTTGCAAGCCAGCTTTTGCACTTTCTTCTTTCACCTTCATCATAAGGCTCCTCAGTTCCTCTTCGCTTTCAGCCATCAAAGTGGTATCATCTGCATATCTGAGATTGTTAACGTTTCCTCCAGCGATTTTAACTCCAGCCTTAGATTCCTCAAGCCCAGCATGACACATGATGTGTTCTGCATACAAGTTGAATAGGTAGGGTGAGAGGATACAGCCCTGCTGTACTCCTTTCCCAATCTTAAACCAGTCCGTTGTTCCGTGGTCTGTTCTTACTGTTGCTACTTGGTCATTACACAGATTCCTCAGGAGGCAGAAAAGATTACTTGGTATCTCCATACCACTAAGAACTTGCCACAATTTGTTATGGTCCACACAGTCAAAGGCTTTAGAATAGTCAATAAAACAGAAATAGATGTTTTTCTGAAACTCCCTGGCTTTTTCCATTATCCAGCGGATATTGGCAATTTGGTCCCTAGTTCCTCTGCCTTTTCTAAACCCAGCTTGCACATCTGGCAATTCTTGCTCCATGAATTGCTGAAATCTTCCTTGCAGGACCTTGAGCATTACCTTACTTGCATGTGAAATGAGTGCCACTGTTCGATAGTTTGAACATTCTTTAGTGTTCCCCTTTTTTAGTATGGGGATATAAGTTGATTTTTTCCAGTCTGATGGCCATTCTTGTGTTTTCCAAATTTGCTGGCATATAGCATGCATTATCTTGACAGCATCATCTTGCAAGATTTTGAACAGTTCAGCTGGGATGCCATCGTCTCCTGCTGCCTTGTTATTAGCAATGCTTCTTAAGGCCCACTCAACCTCACTCTTCAGGATGTCTGGCTCTAGCTCACTGACCACACTGTCAAAGCTATCCCCGATATTGTTATCCTTCCTATACAGGTCTTCTGTATATTCTTGCCACCTTTTCTTGATCTCTTCTTCTTCTCTTAGGTCCTTGCCATCTTTGTTTTTGATCATACCCATTTTGGCCTGGAATTTACCTCCGATGTTTCTAATTTTCTGGAAGAGGTCTCTTGTCCTTCCTATTCTATTGTCTTCTTCCACTTCTGCGGATTGCTTGTTTAAAAATAATTCCTTATCTCTTCTGGCTAACCTCTGGAATTTTGCATGTAATTGGGCATATCTCCCCCTATCACTGCTGCCTTTTGCTTTCCTTCTTTCTTGGGCTACTTCTAGTGTCTCAGCAGACAGCCATTTTGCCTTCTTGGTTTTCTCTTTCTTTGGGATGTATTTTGTTGCTGCCTCCAGAACAATGTTGCGAACTTCTGTCCAGAGTTCTTCTGGGACCCTATCTACTAAGTCCAGTCCCTTAAATCGATTCTTTACCTCCATTGCATATTCCTGAGGGATATTAGTGAGCTCATATCTAGCTGATCTGTGGGTCTTCTCTAATCTCTTTGGTCTGATCCTAAATTGTTCAAGAACAAGGTCTTGATGTGAACTACAGTCAGCTCCAGGTCTAGTTTTTACCGACTGTATAGATGTTTGCCACCTTTGGCTGCAAAGGATGTAGTCAATCTGATTTCGGTGTTGTCCATCTGGTGAAGTCCATGTATAAAGCCATCTCTTAGGTTGTTGGAAGGGAATATTTGTTATGCAGAGTGAGTTGTCTTGGCAAAATTCTATCAGCCTATGTCTTGCTTCATTTTGTTCTCCCAGGCCATGCTTACCTGTAATTCCAGGTGTCATTTGACTGCCCACCTTAGCATTCCAGTCTCCCATGATGAAAATAACATCTCTTTTAGGCGTGTTGTCCAGTAGGTGCTGCAGATCCTCATAGAACTGCTCTACTTCAGCTTCTTCAGAATCTGTGGTTGGGGTGTATATTTGGATCACTGTGATGTTAGATGGCTTGCCCTGAATTCAAATTGAGGTCATTCTATCGTTTTTTGGATTGTATCCAAGCACTGCTTTAGCCACTTTACTATTAATTATGAAGGCTACTCCATTTCTTCTGTGGTCCTCTTATCCACAGTAGTAGGTCTGGTGGTCATTTGATGTGAAGTGGCCCATTCCAGTTCATTTCAGTTCACTGATGCCCAAAATATCTATCTTTAATCTTGACATCTCACCAATAACCACATCCAATTTGCCCTGGCTCATAGATCTTACATTTCAGGTTCCAATGGTGTGTTGATCCTTAGAACATCGGATTCGCCGTTCACCACCAGCACCGTTGACCGCTAGCCGTCCTTTTGGCTTTGAGCTAACTGCATCATCACGTCTGTGGCTAGTTGAACTCATCCTCTGTTCCTCCCCAGTAGCATTTTGACGATCTTCTGACCTGGGGGTCTCATCTTCCAATGGTATACAGACTTATCTCTGGTTTTACTGATCCATTTAGTTTTCATGGCAAGAATACTGGGGTGGGTTGCCATTACCTTCCCCAAGGATTGCATTTAGTCTGACACCTCTGTCATGACCTTCCCATCTTGGGTGGCCCTTCCCGGTTTAGCTCATGGCATCATGGTGGAGAAATAGGCGTGCCAATTGTGGGGCTGACAGGATGGATGCACATGGAATGAAATGAGCTTGTTTAGAGAAAAGGTCTTTTACAACCCAAATGAGAGTTTTCTTCTGACTGGGAGGTAGGTCCACAATGAAATCCATAGAAATCTCGTCCCAGGGGTGGGATGGGCAGGCCACAGGCTGTAGAAGCCCTGTGGTTTACCCCTTTTTCGTTTTGACATGGCACAAACAGGACAGGAAGCAACATAAACTTTTACACCATGTCTTAAGGTCGGCCACCAAAATTGACAGCAAACTAAATGCAGGGTTTTGACAAAACCAAAGTGTCCAGCAAGTTTATCATCATGGGAACACTGCAAAACATCAGCTCTTAAAGTTTCAGGCACATAAAGGAGTTGTTCCACCCATGCCAGACGGTTTTCAAAAGAAACATTGTCTCTATTAGCTAGCAACCAAGTGTCAGATTTCAGTGCCTGGAGAAAGTCCTTCTGTAACTGACAAAGAACTTGCACTTTCCACTTCCCAGACTGGGCTGGGTTGCCTGCACACGGTTCTGGCTCCGAGTGACCGCAACCAAGTCCAGTTGTGGTTCAGTGAGAACAGTCCCAACCACATCTGCTACCTGGTAAAGGTCCTGAGCTAAATCTGACAAAGCATCGGCCAGAAAGTTTTTCTGTCCCGGAATAAATTCTAACTGGAAGTTAAAGCGGCTGAAAAACTGAGCCTAGCGAATCTGTTTAGGGCTGAGACGTAGTGGGATGCAGAGGGCCTCCAAATTCCTGTGATCGGTCCAAACCTTGAAAGGGCATTTAGCACTTTCAAGGAGATGGCACCAGGTTTCTAAAGCTGCTTTTACAGCAAACACCTCCTTTTCCCAAACATGCCAATGGCGTTCTGTTTCAGAAAATTTCCTGGATAGATAAGCGCAGGGTTTTAAGTGACTTTCTACATCCCTTTGTAACAAAATAGCTCCAATAGAGGAGTCAGAAGCATCAACTTGGACCACAAAGGGGTGTTCCAGATCAGGGTGCTGTAGAATAGGCTCAGCAGTGAAAAGGGTTTTTAATTTCTCAAATGCTGCCTGGCATTCAGGCATCCAATTCAACACTGTCCCAGGGTTTTTTACTTTGCATGTCTCCCCCAAGCCCTTGGTATGGAGTAAATAAGGAGGGGCAGAGCAATCTCAGCGAACCCCAGGATAAATTGCCAATAGAAGTTACTGAACCCTAGGAAACTTTGTAATTGCTTCCGGGTGCAGGGACGTTCCCAACTTAGAATTGCCTGAATTTTTGCAGGGTCCATTTATATACCCCGGTCAGACACTCGATAGCCCAGATAGTCAAGTTGGGTTTTGTGAAACTCACATTTGGAAAGTTTGGCATAGAGTTTGGCATCTCTAAGTTTGCGTAACACCTGTCTGAGGAGGCGTTCATGTTCCTCCTTGGTTTCAGTGTAAATGAGAACATCATCTAAATAAACCAGGACCCCTTTAAACAAATGAGCATGTAATACTTCATTAATCAATTGCATGATGACTCCAGGCGCCCCTGACAACACAAAATGGAGGACTTTGCACTGAAACAATCCTAGTGGGCAATTAAAAGCAGTTTTCCACTCATTCCCAGCTTTTATGCGAATGCAGAAATATGCTTCGCGAAGATCGAGCTTGGAGAAAATCTTGCCCTTTGCCAAATGAGCTAACATGTCCTTCATGAGGGGCAGAGGGTACTTGTTGACAACAGAGATGCAATTTAACCCACGATAGTCCATTCAGAGTCGAAGCGTGCCATCTTTCTTTTCCAGGAACAACACAGGAGCCCCAACTGGGGAATTAGCAGGTTCAATAAACCTTGAGAGATTTTTGTCAATGAAGTCCCGTAATGCCTCAAGCTCCTTCTGAGTCATTGGATAAATTTTTGGCTTGGGCAATTGAGCATTGAGGACCAACTCTATTGCACAGTCAGTTTTCCAGTGGGGGGGGGGGGGTAACTGATCTGCTTCCATCTCCCCAAATACGTCTGCAAAGTCTTGGTATTGATCAGGCAAGCCTTCTAAATGTGCCAAGTTAGGGTGCGGCATGGCGATCGCTGCCCTTCCAACCCCCACACATGCAACTATCTCCGCTGTAGGAGCTTGGTAAAATCCATCTTTAAAAGTCACAGTTCTGTGCTCCCAGTTTATATAGGGGCTCCGATAGGTCAACCAGGGGATCCCCAGGATTACCAAGTGATTGCCAACAGGTGCTACAATGAATTTCAAAGTCTCATGGTGGCTGCCCATTTGCATTGCCACAGTTCCAGTGAAATGGGTTGCTGGGGCCTGCCCCCCGCCATTGAACCATCCAACTGTGTGAAGATCAAAGGCTGCTGGAGGGGGAAACTAGACAGGTCCAAAGCAGCAACCAGATCAGGGTGAATTAGACACCTGGAACACCCAGAGTCAACTAAAGCCCATACCTCTGTAGTTTTTTTGCGGGAGCCCAATTTCACTTTTACTGCTAAAGTAGGACAGTCAGCACTTACCATAGCATCTTTGTGCCCATCCTCCTCCACCTGCCTGCAGGCGCTCTTCATGGCAGGTGGCTGGCATTTCCCGCTGGCTCCTTAGAGTCGTCTTCAGCCTCTCCCGAGAAGTAGATTACTTCCTCAGCATTGGCTGTCCCCTTGGCTGCTGTCATCCACCGTGAGGGGAGGGGGCCAATTTGGCTGGCGGCTTCCCTGCTCGATCTCCAGCTTTGGCTTTTGGGAAATCAGCTGATCGATGGCCCTCCTTTCCACATTGGAGGCACTGACCCCTCATGTAGCGCCGATCTCTTTCCTCATCCCAGGCTCTATAGCTTGGCCGGGCAGCAGTTGCAGCACTTCGGGGTCCCCTCATGGTGGCGGGTGGTTTTTCAGATTTTCTAGTTTGCATGAAGGTATGCTGAGCATGCTCAGCCTTGCCTGTCAGACAGATCCAGTCATACAATGACTCGGGGTCGTCTCTACACATCGCCCAATGCAGGATGTCCTAGTTGAGTCCCTCTTTAAACCACTCTATTAGAGTGGACTCAGACCAGTCAGTGATTTTCCCAGCCAGAGCTTTAAACTCTAGGGCATAATCAGCTACTGACATTTGGCCCTGGGTGAGATCCTTCAGCGCCTTCTTAGCTCTTGCCTTGGCCAGAAGATCTTCAAAATGCAGCTTTAACGCCCACATGAAATCATCAAAATAATCAAGTGCAGGGGAGTCAGCATCACTTAATTGAACATACCAGTCAGCTGCTCGACCCTTCAATTTGGTGGCAATGGCAGTTATTTTAGCCTCTTTGGAAGGGAAGCATGCCCCAAACTGCCTCATATAACTTTTAGCATTAGTTAAAAAGAAAGATAACTTTGTTGGATCCCCATCAAACTTGACAGAAAAGTCTCTCACTCCACCTCCAGTTGGAGTGGAACCAGCAGTTATTTGAGTGGTTGGGCCCCAGGTTACAGTAGCTTTCCCTCTTCAGGGTGGGGATACTGATGGCCAGGCTCTGCGGGGTGGAGATTCATCCTGGAGCCATCTCCGGCCCCGCTCCACCGGTGGTCTGGATGGGAGGATGGGGGATGGTTGCGGGAAGCTGGGATCTCCTCCAAGCCTCCCCTGCCCCTCCAGTGACAAAGACTGGTTTTTCAACATGTACTCCATTGATTCTATTTTGACTTCCACCACTCTTAGTCTCTCAGGGGTTCAAGAGTCCCCTGTCCTTCACGTGCCCAGTTTCCTCTCAGTTGACACCATAGTAGATTCTTTGTCTGGGGTTAGCAGGAACCAATACTTCCAGGATGTCCCCAATGTCCCTGGTTGGGGTTCCCCCACTTCATCCAAGCTGATCAACTCTGCGAGCAATTCACTGGGTGCCGGTTGCTTTGGCTCTTTCCCATTGTCAGATTCCTCTGCATCAGAATTGGAACTCGATTCCTCCATTGAGAGGTCTTGGGATTCTGAAGGTTCTGGGGTGAGATCCAGTTCTCCGCTCTTGACCGTCGACTCGGGCATCATGCTAGCTGTCTCCTCGAGTCCCCCGTTCGTGGATTTTGGCTCAGCCATCATTAACTATTTTCCCTCACAAAAGACTGATCTTGGTAGGAGCTAACGGTACAACTTTGGGATTCTCAGATTTATGTAATGGTTGCCTATTCTAAAACACCATCAGACTCATGAGCAGGAATTCAAAGATATCTGGTTTATTAAGGAATAGTATGCAGGATCACAGAGAAAGCTGAGAATGATGAAAGTGTGCCAAATTCAAACTAAAAACCCTCGGTGCAAATGAAATCCCTCCCCCCGTAGAATCTTCTCAAGTTCACAATCCCAGGTGCTCCTAACGGTTTCTGATGGTCTGGGGAAAAAGGCCTTGAACAGATAACAACCGAAACACATTCCATTGTACTGATTTCACATACAGATCTTGGTACAAGGTCTCACAGCAGCTCCCTCCCAAACAGAAATGTACATCAGCACCATGGCATGTGAAACGTTACGATGTATAAACTACATTGAATCAGTGAACATGACAGTTAAGAAGTAAAAAGAATCTTACTGACTTTATTGTTGGTTTTGTTACATCCATCTTGGTAGAAAAGATGAGGTTCCTTTGTTCTTTTTTTCTTTCTAAATACTTAGTTTTGCCCTAAACTCTCAGCCCTACAGCTGCCAAGAGCTGTGTGGAAGAAAGGGGAATTCCAGGCCCACCACACAGTGGCCATAATGGAGGAGAGCAGCACACATCCGTGCTCTTGCTTCTGGTGGAGAAGAAGGAAGGGGAGGGAAAGGAAGTGGCAACCAACAGCTTCCTCAGAGTTGCACTGTGGGACAACTTAATGTACATGTTAATTCACATGCAAATGAGGCATGCTGGATTTGCCAGGACTTCCAACACCAAAGAAGTCTATTTGTCTCAAAGTCCCTTGTAGACAGAGAGGCAGAAAGCTGACTTGTAACAGAAAACGAACATAGGATTCCAAAATGTAGAAAAACCTGCCCCAGTTTATTCTTCCCAGACCCTTAAGCATTCAGGGTCAGATGATGAAAACAAATATAGTCTCTCTGGAACAGTGTTTCTCAACCTTAGTAACTTTAAGATCTATGGATTTCAAATCCCAGAATTCCACAGCCAGCGTGGTTTTAGAGTGTCAGCAGTCCAAAAACTCAAAAGTAAATTCTCAGAATAAAATATCAAACCAACAGCAGTCTGAGGCTTGTTATCTTCCTTTGCCACCAGCAGACTCAGTGGGCATCCCAGCCTCAGCATACAGACAAATCCCTACCTATGAATACTCGGGCCTCTTCCTTTCCTCATAGAGAAAACAGTTCTATTTTGTGCCTGACAAAGAAGCCAGGTCCCAACCAGGCAGCATAGACAGGTGGGGGAATCTGTTGGTAAGGGCAATTTCCAGCATTTGTTCTGCAGGCTTTTCTTCGTCGTTGTCGTCATCCTCTGGTACCTACCATCCCCCTCAATCTCCTTCTCCAACACCCACACCTGCCCTTTTGGCAGAGCAGCCTTTAAGCTTAGCCAGCCCCGAGCTTGCAGACACTTACAGTCAGGAGCGTGGCTTACTTACGAGGAGGCTGGTGTTTTCCTTCACCACACTAGTCTATTGTTGAATAGCTCTTACAGCTAGTATTTTTTTTTCTGATGTCCTCCTGAAATTTATATACTTATAATTTAAGACCATTGTTCCTTATCCTGTCTTCTGGAACAACTTTGAACAAGTCTGCCCCATCTTCTACATGATAGCCTTTCAAATAGTTATAGAAAACTGTCATGTCTCACTAATCTTTCCTTCTTCAGGCTAATCCATTCCAGGACTAATGGTCAATGTGGCTCTAGAAGATATTAGAAACTGTTACAATTGTTGACTCAGTTGAGGTGTGTTCCTGTCTCTGCAAAGTAGTCAAAGTGCAGGAGTTTAGCCAGGTGCGAGGTTTGAGTCTGACCCTGACTCTGAAAATGAAACTTTTCTTGATCCAGAAGGGGAAAACAAAACTTGTATGGAGGGAACTGGAGAAATAGAAACCAGGAGTGACTCAGCAGAATGAGAAAATCCTGAGCAGCTAATTGGGCAGAAAATGGAGGTAGGTTTGAATCCTCCAATCAGTGCTCATGAAAGGAGAGCTGAGAAACGAGCCAAGCAAAAGGAACTCAGTTGGCTCCAGAGGAGAAACAGCATGGAAAGTATCAGATAAAAAGGCACCAGTGCAAGGAGCAAATCGTCAGAGACTACCAATCAATTGAGCTAACAGCTTCTACAGAAGAGTCCTTGCTGGAACCCTGAGACTTGCCTGTAGCTGACACGGAATCAGTGCTAGCTCCATCTACCAATGCAGACCTACCTCTTTTTTACCTAGATCCAGCTGAGTTCAGACTTCCCTCCAGTTCCAAGCCTCGTCTTGCCACTCCAACCATGCCCAGCCTTTCCTCCAGATCCAAGCTTTGTCTTGTTGCTCCAGCCAAGTCTAGCCTTGCTTCCAGTTCCAAGCCTTGCCTTGCCATTCCATCCAAGTCCTGCCTTGTCTCCAGATCTGAGCCTTGCCTTGTCGCTCCAGCCAAGTCATGCCTAGCCTCTGTTGTCAAGCCTAGCCTAGCCTTTGTGCCATGCCCAACACTCGAACCTCAAGCCTCCTTCTTGCCATGCACTCTAGCTACACCAGGTCTTGCTGCTTCCTTGAGAGGGTTAGCTGAGTTCTGCCTTGCTGTTTTGCCATTATCTCCTTCTACTCCTGATCCTGCAGGCTTGCCTTGTTTTCCTCTACTGCCTGGTTGGACTTAATTGAACTGCACTGTCTATTCTAAGGACTCTCATCTGTTGTAAATAGTTATTTGTAAATAAAGAATTCATTTGTACTCTTGCCTGGCCATTTCATAGTCTGAACAGGACACCAGGAAGACAGTCCAGTAATGTACCACAGGCAAGATGGACAGCAGAGCTTGAAGTGACATGAACAGGATAACAATACTTTGTAAGCTGAGCAAGAAAGCATGCCTTCAGGTTACATTCATGATGAGTTGTCAGTTCCTGCCATCCAAAAACACTTGTTGGTCCATACTGATGGCAATGAACTAGGCAATGTGGATAAGCCCTAACACTAGAATCAATCCAAGAATTAGGATATATATTTTGATCTTTTTGTTGTTGCCTTTCTTTTATCTTTCAAAAGAAATAATAATAATAAAAAAATCATAGCTTCAATGTTATTTCAAGTATCTTCAATTCAGCAGTGCAGGTGTGGGGGGGGGATTGGTGCAACAGTAAGAACAATTATTTGGAACATAAGCTAACATTTCAGGTCTAGTGCACATTGTAATCGACAGCTCGGCAACAGTGTACTGAGAAAAAATAGGTGTATTTTTTTTCTTTGCTTTTGTTTTTCTGTTTGCCCAGTTCTGCTCAGGGGCACATCATAAAATCTTGACCTGCCAAGCACTGAGAATTTTCCAGCATCAGCTCACAAGAAATATTCCAAAGCCAGTGGCATTGCAGTACGAGGGACATGAATACCATAATAAAGAACAGTCTACCTAATGTTTTTGTTGGCTACTAGTAAATACATGGGACCGTTTTCTTAGGTGAAGCAAGTCCTAAATCAAAATTCTTATCTAGCTGAGTCAAAAAAAATAAATAAATCTGAACCCAGTGCATTCTATGTATGTTGGACTACTACTCCCATAATTTTTGGACAGCATGTTTTTAAGGAATTATGGGAGTGATAATCCACTGTTTCTGGAGCTCACCAAGTTGGGTGAGTCTTCAGTCAAACAGTAGCAGAGAACGATAAAATTTGAAAAGGTTCTTTTTCACAGTAATAATGAAAAAATGAACAAGAATATAGAATTTTGATGACAGCAAGTAAAGCAGTTATCTAAAGTTACAACAACATACCCCAGGAGGTATCAGTATAAAAATATGTAAAAGTTTAAAGACTTAAAATACTGATGGTGAGGATATGTAGACAAGGTCTCAAATTTAGATTGCACTGCCTGAATGATTTTGATTCAAAAGAGACTGCTTCCACAAATGGCTATAGGATTTGAAGATAAGCACTAAACTTTGTATTGAAGCCAGAAATGGACTGAATGAACTACAAGCAGTTTATATTTCCATGAGAATAAGAGCTGTTATTGTAAGCCATGTGAATCAGCCAAGATTTCATTCAAATCTGAGAGTGAAATAACCATCAGATTAGCTAGAAATACTGTAATATATGAACAAAAGTGAAGATAATTAAATAGAGATAAAACCATTAATAATTCTAAACAGCCCAGCCAGATATATTAAATTAATGAAGATTTGGGCATAGATAATTGTGAATTAAAGTAGGGATGGAAGAAATGATTGGCAAGTGGAAGAAAAATAACTGATAGTGTTTAAAAATAAAGGAAAAAAATGGCTGGACATAGAAAAGATAAATCAGTTGATTTTTTTTTTTAGAAGAACTAGGCTCAGGTAAATTAAATACAAGGGGCTGTATAGATATGGTGATCATATTTTCTTGGAAAAAATAAAGGACAAATGTGAAAAAGGGACAAATCTGAAAGAGGTTCATAAGGATGAAAAAAAATATTTTTTTATGTTTATAACTTTGCTTTACAAAGAAAAATCCAAGAGCAAAATCAAGAAAAACTTTATTAAAATGCATATCCTAATAAAATATCTAAAATCAAACAGTTAATATCAATTTATTTTAAAAAGACAATTCAATTTCCATACTTTTCACATGAATGTGAAAGACTGCATTAGGGGTACCATTTGTATGGTAACTGTTAGATGACTAAAATAAAGGACAAAAGTGAGTTTTTGAAAAAATAAATAAATCTAAAGGAGAGCTTTCTGAAATAAATGACTGTCCTTTATAATAAAAGGTGTATGGTCACTGTAAGTATAGAGGAAGGAGCTATCATTTCAACCATTTTTTACATAGTTAAAACATCAAGAGCCAACTTTAGGTAGGAGAAACTGTTATCTACAACAGCCAGCTAAGAGGGTGGAACATACTGAACAAGCAAATACAGAGAGCAAACATGTTTGGGAAGAAGATTGGTAGGGGAGGTTCCTCCTCCTCCTCCTCCTCCTCCTCTCCCTACTTGAGGACCAGGAAGCCTCTTGTGTGCTGTTGGGAATGTGCCAGTTTGGTTTTCTTCTTGAAGAAGATAAGAACTATATATGTAATAAGTGCAGACTGAATTCCCTTCTGAAAGAGAAGGTGGCTTTTAAACCTCAGAAGAGAAACCTATGTCAACCTATTAGTTAATGTTTTAAAGCCAATAATTCATAGGTTAACATAGGCTTCTCTTCCCTGTTTTATATTCCTCCAGAGGTGTTGGACTTCAATACTCATCAAGCTGAGACAGCATGGTAAATAGCTAGTCTAATCTGTCAACTTCTGTATCAATTGTAATTGGCATTGATTTTCAATTCTTTTAAAATATTTAAAATATATTATATTTATAACTAAATATTGATTCTATTGAAAGTAAACCAGCTTTTAGGATTTCCCTGGGTGTAGGTATGCAGATCTTCAATCTGGGAAAAAAAATAGAGAATAGTATATGGAAAATTGTACACTACTAATTATAACTAGAATTAGAAGATGAAATTGCAAGATATGTGCACCATTTTAACACTTCTATCACTTAAATATTAATAATACTGTATTTTTATATTTTATATATTATTAACCTTTTACAATGTGCTAGCATTTTTAAATTAATATTTGAGTTCTATATATCTGCTGACAAAGTGCATGTTTATATACAGTATATCTGTGAAGAGTAACCAAGTAACATTTGTGAAACAATATGTGAATTTGATATGTTGTTATGATTTTTAAAAAAGAAGCATACACACTGCTTAGTCCTATGGCAAGCTGATCACTTTAACAGTCATGAATGAAAGTGGATCTTGTTTTCCAATAGTATGCAACCTAGCATTTTCTTTGTTAAAGGAAAATATGGTGCAGAAGTCTTTGCATTGGATATTATGGTTTGGTGAAGAGAATGGTATTGCATGTGTGTGTGTGTGTGTGTGTGTACTACACACACACACACACAAACACACACATACACATATGTATTATTTATTTATATTTCAAATCTCATCACTGCCCATCTTACTCAAAGAATGACTCTGGGCAGCTACATATACATATACATATACATATACATATACATATACATATACATATACATATACATATACATATACATATACATATACATATACATATACATATACATATACATATACATATACATATACATAGGGACGCGGTGGCGCTGTGGGTTAAACCGCTGAGCTGCCGATCGGAAGGTCGGCGGTTCGAAACCGCGTGGCGGGGTGAGCTCCCGTTGCTAGTCCCAGCTCCTGCTCACCTAGCAGTTCGAAAACATGCAAATGTGAGTAGATCAATAGGTACTGCTTCGGTGGGAAGGTAACGGCGTTCCGTGTCATCATGCTGGCCACATGACCCGGAAGTGTCTATGACAACGCCGGCTCTAAGGCTTAGAAACGGAGATGAGCACCGCCCCCTAGAGTTGGACATGACAGGACTTTACGTCAAGGGAAACCTTTACCTTTACTATACATATACATATATGGCATATATATATAATAACAATTGTGGCAAGTTCTTAGTGGTATGGGGATAGCAAGTCATCTTGTCTGCCTCCTGAAGAATCTGTGTAACGACCAAGTAGCAACAGTAAGAACAGACCATGGAACAACGGACTGGTTTAAGATTGGGAAAGGAGTATGGCAGGGCTGTATACTCTCACCCTACCTATTCAACTTGTATGCAGAACACATCATGCAACATGCTGGGCTTGAGGAATCCAAGGCTGGAGTTAAAATCGCTGGAGGAAATGTTAACAATCTCAGATATGCAGATGATACCACTTTGATGGCTGAAAGCAAAGAGGAACTGAGGAGCCTTATGATGAAGGTGAAAGAAGAAAGTGCAAAAGCTGGCTTGCAGCTAAACCTCAAAAAAACCAAGATCATGGCAACCAGCTTGATTGATAACTGGCAAATAGAGGGAGAACATGTAGAAGCAGTGAAAGACTTTGTATTTCTAGGTGCGAAGATTACTGCAGATGCTGACTGCAGTCAGGAAATCAGAAGACGCTTAATCCTTGGGAGAAGAGCAATGACAAATCTCAATAAAATAGTTAAGAGCAGAGACATCACACTGACAACAAAGGTCCACATAGTTAAAGCAATGGTATTCCCCATAGTAACATATGGCTGCGAGAGCTGAACCATAAGGAAGGCTGAGAGAAGGAAGATAGATGCTTTGGAACTGTGGTGTTGGAGGAAAATTCTGAGAGTGCTTTGGACTGCAAGAAGATCAAACCAGTCCATCCTCCAGGAAATCAAGCCAGACTGCTCACTTGAGGGAATGATATTAAAGGCAAAACTGAAATGCTTTGGCCACATAATGAGAAGACAGGACACCCTGGAGAAGATGCTGATGCTAGGGAGAGTGGAGGGCAAAAGGAAGAGGGGCCAACCAAGGGCAAGGTGGATGGATGATATTCTAGAGGTGACGGACTCATCCCTGGGGGAGCTGGGGGTGTTGACGACTGACAGGAAGCTCTGGCGTGGGCTGGTCCGTGAAGTCACCAAGAGTTGGAAGCAACTGAACGAATAAACAACAACATATACATACATACATACATACATACATACATACATAAATATGATTAAGTTATCAGAATGAGGAGGAACAAATTTTCCCTTTAAACAAGATATAACAAAAGCATGAACTAGAATTCAGCCTTTGATAAAACACCAAGCTATTCTGTTAAATTCATATACAGTATGTTGACACTGTACCTCCTGAAATAATGCTGGGCTTCAGTAAAGCTGAAGCAATCTATTCTTCTCATTATTTAATTTTTCAGGTACATTTTTTGTGTGTGTGCCTTTGAGGCAGTCTTGACCCCTGACGACTGCCGGGGCAACTCCCTGTGGTTTTCTTGGTAGCATTTTCAGAAGTGATTTGCCATTGCCTTCTTCCTAGGACTGAAAGAGAGTGACTGGGTCAAAGTCATGCAGCTGGCTTCATCATGCAGCTGGCTTTGTATTTAAGGCAGAAACTCATAGTCACTCAGTTTCTAGCTAGTGCCTTAACAACTATACCAAACTGTCTCTCTTCAGGTACTACTGATAATAATATTAAAAATACTTAATGGATGCTACCATAAGAATACCAATGAAAGAGGAATCAGAAAAACAAAATAAGACAAATTTTTTCTTTGCAAAGAAAAATGCAGTGGTTTGATGTGATTAATTAGTTTTTAAAGAACATTTCACTTATGTGTTTTCTTTTTGCTATTATTACATCACACAACTGCTTTTATGAATATGTGGCATAAAGGATGTGTGAGTTATCACTATAGCAGGTTTGGAAAGATTTGAAAGACAAGGACCCCAATTCAGCCTCTAAAATTTCAGGAGGTCTGCTAGGGGCAATCTAGTGATATGGTAATAAGGTGAGTTCCAGCTTGTCAAGTTCCTTCTGTCTTCTGAATTGTTTGCTATACTCCTATCTGTCCATCACGTGCAAGTTTGATAATTGATAATGTGCTTTACATGGGGCTACCCTTAAAGAGTATCCAGAAGCTACAGCTGGTCCAGAATGAGGCTGTGTCGGCAATTCTTGGTGCCTCAAGATTAGCACATGTAACACCTTTGCTACATGAGCTTCACTGGGTACCAGTTTGCTTCTGGGTTGAATTCAAGGTGTTGGTTATCACCTTTAAAGCCCTACATGGCATGGGTCCAGGTTACCTGAGGAACCACCTCACCCCCATCACATCGACCCGTCCCACCCATTCATGTAGAGAGGGCATGCTATGGACCCTGTCTTTAAGAGAATTCCATCTGGTGGAGTCCAGGAAATGGGCCTTCTCTGCAGTGGCACCCGCCCTCTGGAACATCCTGCCACCAGAGCTCAGGCAAGCTCCATCCCTCCTGACCTTCCGGAAGTCCCTGAAAACCTGGCTCTGCCGCCATGCTTGGGGTGGGGAGGGGGGTAGTCATTCTTGGGAATGGCTGGCACCTTAGAGTGCTCCCCTCATATTTATGATCTTTTGTAGCCATCTGGATTTTTATTTTTTAAATTTTATATTGTATTGTATTATATTTTATGTTCTATTATGATTATTGTTTTTAATGTGTGATTAACTTATTGTAAACTGCTCAGAGTCCCCCTTTGGGGGAGATGGGCAGTAGCACAAATTTGAGAAATAAATAAATAAATAATATTTTCTCACCTTTCATCCAAGCAGAGGGCTCAGAAGTAAGCTCTGCAGCATTTAACTCAACACTTCTAGCTTGACACAGAGCCACTGATGTAAAATAATTAGATATCATTGATATGCAACAGAATGAACTAATGGTATACAAGATGGCCTACCTTTTGCCATCTTGTCTACTAGAGCTTTATGAAAAGCTTCATTGAGAGCTTTGCTGATAACCACTGCATATCTATGGCCAGCTAAGTTGATCATTCATCAAAAAGTAAGATTGGGCTAGTTTGACATGACTTATCCATGATAAATCCATGCTGATTCTATCAAAAATGCATTCTTTTATAAATGCTTATACGTCAACTGCTTAACAATCTATTTCAGAATTTTGCCCAATATTAATCTCAGTATGGAACAAGCCCTATGTTAGAGTGCTTTTTCCTGCATCAAGTTAAATTAACTAATTTCAGCCAGATTTATTAAGCTTTGAGGGTTTGTGGGTTAATGAGTGAAGTGGGAACCAGAGTCCCTAGCAGGCAAACTGTGCGCATCTCCATTCTTTAACAACCCACCCTAAAATCCTCAATAGCTCAAGATTGCCACTGAAGGACTTATTTTGGACCACTTTGGAAGGTTTAGGGATGAGGATAGGAGCAATTTGGCTTCCAGAGGCCTCCTATTTTCCGTTAATGTCCCCAATTTTTTTTAAAGGGTTAAATCTACCCCCAATAGCAATTTTACATCATTTGAGGGGTTAGTATAGAAAATGGGAGTAGTTTGCTTCCCAGAAGCCTCCTGCTTCTGTTGCCATTCTTAATTTATAAATCAAAAAGCAAGAATTCATTATTCTACCCTCTGCATAGAAGGGTAGAATATTAAGAAGAAAGAAAGGATCATTTTATTAGTCTGTGGAGACCCACCTCCATTAGTTTATGCTTTGGTTTTTGTTATCATTTTTCAGTAGCAAATGAGGTTACAGCTGCACAGTGGTAGGTGGGAAACTAGGCTTGTTCTATCAACCGGCTCAGTATGGTTCCAGCAAGGAATAACAGCCCTGTAAGCTAGACTGTGAAATATTAATAATAATAATAACAACAACAACAATAGGAAGAGGAAGAGGAGGGATAATAATCAGTAGAAAACAACTTCTATACAGTACAGCTTGATTCAAGGGCATGAAGTTGATTATATGAATTGTGTAGCTTTAGTAAAGTTATGAAAACCACTGCTATTATTTGCATTTATTTTCTTCTTTCCTTAACCCTTTCCCTTTTATGTTTTATAAGCCTGAGCTAATAGCTTATCTACTGTTGTAGCTGTGTTTAATTTTTAATTGACATTGGCAAATCTTTTTTTTTTTTTTTTTGCATTTTCCTAAGTATTTGCCAAAAATCAGAAGGCTACTGAATTTTATTAAAAGGCGTTAACTTTTGTGCAATACAGCTCACTTCATCAGATAGATGGAGAGGCTAAAGTGATGTTGGATTTAAATTTGGATAGGCGGGTGAGAAAAGAGGAAGGAAAAACAGGAGAGGTATGCAGATGCAAGTGATATGTAAGGCAACTTCACACACAAGATTAGAATGAGCTTATTAGAGTGAATTCATGAAAGCTTATACCTTTTAATATTTTTTTAGTCCTAAAAAGTGATATCAAACTCCTGATTTTTGGCTTCCATAGACTAACACAGCTCCCCTTCTACAGTGCCCAAATATCAGCATTTTTGTAGATAACTGTTGAGCTGTCATTGGTCTAATATAAGCTAATTTAGGAATCTTTTTATCTGGAGTACTAGGGAAAATGTTTTTTTAAAAATTACATCAAGTAGTAGTGGATTCCCCTTAACTGGATGGTTTCAACTGAAAGCTAGACAGCCATCTCTGGGAATGCTTTAACTTGGATTCCTACACTGAGCAATGGATTTTACGTTAACATAATAGTTTTATGTTATGACACCAGTTGATTCAGACCAATAATTCACACAGCCCAAGAGACTATATAGTATCTATTGAGAATTTCCACTGCACTGGACCTATAATTCATGGAGCCTGCTACTATCTGTCTTGAAATATTTTTCTCCTGAACAGCTATCTAGAAATATTGAGATATTTGGGGAAAGTAATCCGAAAGAAGGAGAAGGAAGAGGAGAAAGGAAAGAAAAAGGAGAAATTTGCAAACGTCTGCTTAACACAGCTGAAAAACTAAGAAAGTTACACACCTACCTAAAGTTCTGCTTTACATTATCAACCAAGAACTCTGATAATCTTCCATGAGTTTATTATGAGTGCTGCCTAGAAAGGAGGCCGAGTTAGGAATAGTAAAAGCCAGAACTCTCTTGACGGTGGATCACTCCTTCCCCCTGTGGGTGCAAATGTCACCCTCACTAGTTGATTTCAAGAGATCCCTGTTCGTTTCTATGCATATTCTCTTGCCAAGTGTGTTTGTGCTTCCATACTTCAATTGTCCCCTAATATGAATGACAAGGCTGCTGAATTGTGTTGCCTAAAGTTGTATAAGTAAGCATTCCAGTTTTAATCTTAGCACTTTTATAATTTGTATGATGGATTTATTTATGGTTCATTGTTATCATTTATTGCTTTATTTGATGCTTTTTAATTAATGCTACTTATTGTTATAGCTTTTCATATTATATTGTGAAGTACTACTGACTTACGAGGAGCATTCAGATACATATTCAACAAACATGCATGCTGTCTTGTATCCTGTATTTTAAACTGTATTTTCTTTTATGCAGTCTAGGTCTCTAATCTATAATAAAGTTTAAAATTGGCAATAAGTATATTAGAAAAATATGTATTTTAAGCTTTCTTTATTTTTTTAATCTTTAAGTAGCAAAATAAGGGAGATTTTGGCACTAAGCTCAGAGATTCAAAAATATCTTTAGAACAATGATATACTGAGCGTAAACTGTACAACTTTGGTAAGTTCTTTTCCACTTTCTGATATTTTATCTCTATGTTAAGTGTATGTGTGTGTGTGTGTGTGTGTGTGTGTATTTACTCATTTGATTTTTTTTCTTCTTAATAAAATAAGAAGAAAAGAAAAAGAAAAAGCTATGTAAAAATATAGCCTTGCAAATCAGATGAATCCATTTCAAATCATCCATTTGATTTGGGTAAATAATCCAATTTGATTTTTGATTTGGACATTTCTTTTGATTTCAACATTCAACTTAAATGGGGTCAATTCAAAATACATTTCTTAAATGATTCAGAAAAAAGTGTTTCTATGCATGCATGTAAGTATTCGAATCAGTTTGGAAGAATCCAATTAGGTGTTATTACCTTATTTTTCCAAAATCATTAATGCAATCAAGCTATGAACTCAGTCAAACATCTTTATTGATGATATTGGCAGCATACATTCACATTAACATGGTAAAACATAACCAAAAAAAAAATCACTCTTCTAGGAAAATACAGCCTATGTCATTTATTTATTTATAAGATTTATATCCACCCCCACCCCCACATATTATACAATACAACCCTGGGCATCTAACAATAGCAACATAGAACCCCAGAGAATAATCCTAAAATCCCATGAGTCCTTGCACTAGAAGAGGACTAGAAAAGCTTAATGATACCACTAGAATGGAAATTCCCATTGGCCACAGCAGCCAAATTGTAATTGGAAAATATGTTCATTATTTAGGATTAAATGTAATCCCACTTGGGTTTTTTTGACTGGGCTAGCTAAACCCTTTTTGGTGTTTCTGCAATAATTAAGACTTCTGTTTACCCAGTTAGGTGCATTGTGGGAACAAAAGGAATGATTCAAATTGATTTTCCAAGGTAGTTCTAAAAGTCCATTTGATTTGGAGATCCAGTTCTGTAATCTTCAAACTGAAAATCCATATGCAGTATTTATATATTCCTTGCAAATATGCATGTATAAACAAAAGATACAAAAAACGTTCATGTGTTACAGAAAGTTATGAATTTTGCAAATTTGTACATCAGTACTTCAATGATTCACTGAAAACTTGGCACAATGGATTAATAATAGTTCAATGTATGCCACACTAATGAAGATTAAATGTAAAAAAAAAAAAAAAACTTGTTGAAATAAATATTCAGTGACATACTTTCAAATTATTTTACTTTAAATGTGGTCACAGTCTATGTAATATTTCTGTTCCCCTATAGAAAACAACAATGGCAGCAAAAATGCAGTGTCACCATGTGATTGGTTAGGCAGAAGTTCTCAGTGGACTATGCCTGAAAATATTTCTGGACCCTATATAGCAGCAGGTATAAAATATTTTTAACAAATGTAGTGTGAGAAAAGCCTATTTCATAAAAAACTGTCAGGCTGGATGGTTTAACTTTTTAATATAAAAAAAAATCATTTAAATTTACTCTTTTAAAAAAATGTTCACCAACTCTTTTAGAGTTCACTAATCCTATCCTAGTTTCTTAGTACGAACAATTTATTGCTTCAGCTCCCCTCTGTTCTGCCATTTCCACCACCCTGCTCAGTGCTTGCTTGTCTTTTAGCTGCCAGTTAGTGTTATTCCTGTTCCCAGATTTAACTCTAGGTTCCCATTCTCTTGAAGCTATAAACAACCAATATAGCTCAGGGAATTCTTAGGTAAGCATTGTAATCAATATATACCAAAGTGTTGGCAAGGTTTTGAGATCTTGAAATCTCTTTATTGGACAAACTAAAAATTACAAAAAAAAAGGTGGACAAAAGAAAAAAAAAGGAGAAAAAGTTTGCTTTTGTTGACATTATGATGGTACTCAGAGCATTAATTTGGAAAGAAGATTTCTAAAACTAAATGGATTAGACTCAGTACAGCTCTATTCAGTTGTTCTCCTTGCATGTAAGTTCTACATACAGGGAGGTTGAATATGGATCAGTTCCATCATCTTCTCTTGATATTCTCTTCATGCTTTGAAAAACTGTCTGCAGAAGAAAACTAATATCCAAAAAGGGTCTTTGTGAAATGGAAGCATCTTAATTCTCTGGGATGTTAAAATCGCCAGGGAAGCTTCTGCAGATGGAGAATAACCTTCTCTATAGACCATTGCTGTCCAGATGAAGTGAGGAACCTGATATGGCTGGGCAGAACTTTGGACAACCACCTCTAATCAATGGACAATCCCTCCTAGACATCCTTGTAAAGCATTTTGGTGCTCTGCTTCAACCAGCAAAGGAGGCAGAGTGCTTCACTTTTTCCCCCCAAAAGAACATTTGCAGAAACCACTTCCACTGAAATTAACTTAATTATCCAGATAGACCCTTTGAGGCTCTTTGCCACATTAATGCAGAGCAATTGCCTCTACCAGGAAAAGTACCTCCTTAAATGAAATCTGCACAACCATAATCCCTGATCTCCCTCTTGCATGTTCAGTTTCTATATGAAATGAGTGACTAAATCAGACTTAGCTGTCCTGAAGATTTCAGGTTATCTCACAGTGCAGAGGCACATTCAGAAAACGCCGACCACTTTCTCTTTCTAATAACAGAAGCTGCCCACTAGCAGTCTTCATTTTTTTCTAGTCCTATCTTCAAGAAAATATTTTTCCATCAATATCACATTAGACAGGACTCTTCCTTGAAATTCTCAGACTACTATGAGCCAGTGATTTCAAATAACAAAACAGTGTAGCAAAAATCAATATAGATCTCAGCTTGCAAAACAATTTGAAGGCTGCTGCTGTTTTAATGGTAGGATTGCTCCTCTACCTCCCCACACAATACAGCTATGCATCTCCTTTACAAAGCCAGTACATTCTGAACTTACTGCCATCAAGATTCTCAAGACAGGCTACACATGCATAAAAATACAGCCACAGTGTCTTTCCTCATGTGCCATTGACTGCTGGACCTTGTTAGTCAAACATTATGACACTAAGACCAGAATTCTGCTTGACTTTGTCTAAGTCAAATGATCATTATTTATTTTATTTTACAGTCCCCTTCCTCAGGTATATTTGCCTGAGGGAAAGGACTAGTTCTAATAAATTGCAGTAATATGGGAACAAGAATAAAAAACAACCAAGTCTGATTTCTTTATTATGAATTTTCACGGTGGTCATCTATTTTAGCACATGAGGTTTGATGTGACCTTAATTAGACAAATGTAATTAACATATGCATTAAAAAAGGGAAGAGCAACAACAACAACAACAAAAAGTGCTTTCTGGGCCATAGAAGGTGGGGAGATTTTGAAAGCTTTATCAAGTAATGTAATTTTAATAGTTCCCATAGCCTGAATATTTTCTGTTATAAAAATATCGTAAGAAAATGAAAGAAGATCATGAAAGCAGTCACAGCGACTCTTCCTTCTCATCATGCTCCCAGCTGAAGCTGTCCTTTGCAGCTGAAGGTAATTTAAGTCTGAAAATTAGGAAATGGGCAAAATTGAAATTAGCATATTTTCCCCCTGCCAACATACATACCAGTAATAAAAGAACACAAAGTTAATTTCAGAAAATATGAAGCACTCATACTATTTCTGATTTTTAAGTTAACCATTTGATAATTTTGTCCTCTTTCACCTTCTTTTTGAAATGATAGTTGTCATAATCATTTTGTTTTATTTCAGAAACTGAAAATAATGTTACAGCCTATCTTAAATGGAAGCTAGCAATCATTGCTAGTTAAAAATAGACCTCTGCTTTCCATGATTACACTAATGTCAGAATTCTTTATTCCACAATTCTTTGGAAAGCCAAGGGTCAATGCATTAATTAATATTATACATTATTTTGTAGATTGAATATCATCTTTTTTTCCTAGTAGAAAACCAATTTAATGAGATAATTATTGACATTCATGTTTCTTTCCATAATTATTACGAAATGTGCCAAACCATGTAAAGGAATTAACCTTGAGGAAGTAATTATTTGCTTAAGAAATCATGAAGGTTTTCTTTGTAACAGATATGTTGTTGTTGTTTATTCATTCAGTCGCTTCCGACTCTTCGTGACTTCATGGACCAGCCCACGCCAGAGCTTCCTGTCGGTCGTCAACACCCCCAGATCCCCCAGGGATGAGTCCGTCACCACTAGAATATCATCCATCCACCTTGCCCTTGGTTGGCCCCTCTTCCTTTTGCCCTCCACTCTTCCTAGCATCAGCATCTTCTCCAGGCTGTCCTGTCTTCTCATTGTGTGGCCAAAGTATTTCAGTTTTGCCTTGAATATCATTCCCTCCAGTGAGCAGTCTGGCTTTATTTCCTGGAGGATGGACTGGTTTGATCTTCTGGCATCTGCATATCTGAGATTGTTAATCTTTCTTCCAGCGATTTTAACTCCAGCCTTGGATTCCTCAAGCCCAGCATGTTGCATGATGTGTTCTGCGTACAAGTTGAATAGGTAGGGTGAGAGTATACAGCCCTGCCGTACTCCTTTCCCAATCTTAAACCAGTCTGTTGTTCCGTGGTCTGTTCTTACTGTTGCTACTTGGTCGTTATACAGATTCTTCAGGAGGCAGACGAGATGACTTGGTATCCCCATACCGCTAAGAACTTGCCACAATTTGTTATGGTCCACACAGTCAAAGGCTTTAGAATAGTCAATAAAACAGAAATAGATGTTTTTCTGAAACTCCCTGGCTTTTTCCATTATCCAGCGGATATTGGCAATTTGGTCCCTAGTTCCTCTGCCTTTTCTAAACCCAGCTTGTACCTCTGGCAATTCTCGCTCCATGAATTGCTGAAGTCTACCTTGCAGGACCTTGAGCATTACCTTACTGGCATGTCAAATGAGTGCCACTGTTCGATAGTTTGAACATTCTTTAGTGTTCCCCTTTTTTGGTATGGGGATGTAAGTTGATTTTTTCCAATCTGATGGCCATTCCTGTGTTTTCCAAATTTGCTGGCATATAGCATGCATTACCTTGACAGCATCATCTTGCAAGATTTTGAACAGTTCAGCTGGGATGCCGTCGTCTCCTGCTGCCTTGTTAGTAGCAATGCTTCTTAAGGCCCATTCAACCTCACTCTTCAGGATGTCTGGCTCTAGCTCACTGATCACACCGTCAAAGCTATCCCCGATATTGTTATCCTTCCTATACAGGTCTTCCGTATATTCTTGCCACCTTTTCTTGATCTCTTCTTCTTCTGTTAGGTCCTTGCCATCTTTGTTTTTGATCATACCCATTTTGGCCTGGAATTTACCTCCAATGTTTCTAATTTTCTGGAAGAGGTCTCTTGTCCTTCCTATTCTATTGTCTTCTTCCACTTCCACACATTGCTTGTTTAAAAATAATTCCTTATCTCTTCTGGCTAACCTCTGGAATTTTGCATTTAATTGGGCATATCTCCCCCTATCACTGTTGCCTTTTGCTTTCCTTCTTTCTTGGGCTACTTCTAGTGTCTCAGCAGACAGCCACTTTGCCTTCTTTGTTTTCTCTTTCTTTGGGATGTATTTTGTTGCCGCCTCCTGAACAATGTTGCGAACTTCTGTCCAGAGTTCTTCTGGGACCCTATCTACTAAGTCCAGTCCCTTAAATCGATTCTTTACCTCCACTGCATATTCCTGAGGGATATTAGTGAGTTCATATCTAGCTGATCTGTGGGTCTTCCCTAATCTCTTTAGTCTGATCCTAAATTGTGCAAGAAGAAGTTCGTGATCAGAACTACAGTCAGCTCCAGGTCTTGTTTTTACTGACTGTATAGATGTCCGCCACCTTTGGCTGCAAAGGATGTAGTCAATCTGATTTTGGTGTTGTCCATCTGGTGAAGTCCATGTATAAAGCCGTCTCTTAGGTAGTTGGAAGAGAGTGTTTGTTATGCAGAGTGAGTTGTCTTGGCAAAATTCTATCAGCCTATGCCCTGCTTCGTTTTGTTCTCCCAGGCCACGCTTACCTGTAATTCCAGGTGTCATTTGACTGCCCACCTTAGCATTCCAGTCTCCCGTGATGAAAATAACATCTCTTTTAGGCGTGTTGTCCAGTAGGTGATGCAGATCCTCATAGAACTGCTCTACTTCAGCTTCTTCAGCATCTGTGGTTGGGGCGTATATTTGGATCACTGTGATGTTAGATGGCTTGCCCTGAATTCGAATTGAGATCATTCTATCGTTTTTTGGATTGTATCCAAGCACTGCTTTAGCCACTTTACTATTAATTATGAAGGCTACTCCATTTCTTCTGTGGTCCTCTTGTCCACAGTAGTAGATCTGGTGGTCATTTGATGTGAAGTGGCCCATTCCAGTCCATTTCAGTTCGCTGATACCCAAAATGTCTATCTTTAATCTTGACATCTCACCAATAACCACATCCAATTTGCCCTGGCTCATAGATCTTACATTCCAGGTTCCAATGGCGTGTTGATCCTTAGAACATCGGATTCGCCGTTCACCACCAGCACCGTCGGCTGCTAACCGTCTTTTCGGCTTTGAGTTAGCTGCGCCATCACATCTGGGGCTAGTTGAACTCATCCTCTGTTCCTCCCCAGTAGCATTTTGACCATCTTCCGACCTGGGGGTGTCATCTTCCAATGGTATACCGACATATCTCTGGTTGTACTGATCCATTTAGTTTTCATGGCAAGAATACTGGGGTGGGTTGCCATTACCTTCCCCAGGGATCACATTTAGTCTGACCTCTCTGTCATGACCTTCCCGTCTTGGGTGGCCATTCATGGTTTAGCTCATGGCATCATTGAGGTGCTCAAGCTCCAGCACCATGACAAGGTAATGATCGTTTGCTGAAGGTAACAGATATAAAAAATAATCAGATTGGTTTCTGAAGTTGTTAAATAAGAAGTCTTAAAGACAATCTATTTACTGCCCACAGAACTCTGGGAGAAGTTCATACTGGGTATAGCCCAAACTATGCCCATTCAGGAGAAGAAGCTGGAAATCCTGCACCCCCTTGGGTATTGTCCTGGGGACCACCAGGCAGAAGTGAATGCTTTCTGAAAAGCAAGAATTCTGATTGAAAGGAGAGCATTCAGCCTTGGAACACTCATGTCTGCTTCCAAAGAAGTTCTGTGACCATGATAAGCAAACCTCCAACATTAGGAAAGGGGAAAAGGAACAGAATTCCAAGCATCTTGGATGGAACTTGGGTGACTCTGGATCTGTATGGATATGTATCTGCATCACTCTTGTTGAACTGAAGTTATTATTCTGAGAGTATAGTAAGAAATCTGCATAACAGGCATCACTGGAGAATGACAGTTTGCATTTACAATATAAACAAAAGGACATGTTTAGGACATTGTAAGTTGTATCATGCAAATATGGTTGGTAGAAAAGCAACGTTCTCTGATTTATTATGCATATTTTAAAACTAAAAATTTATAATCCATGCCCATCTTTTATTGCTAAGCTATACAAATTTACTTTCTTGACAGCTCAGATTTTTTTTTAAGAAATTAATTTTTAGTACTGAGCTAGAACAGGATTTTGCCAATTATTTTTTTTTTTTAGTGAAACTATATTCTGACTTCTCTAAGGGCACATACTGCAACTTTTCTAACAAGGAGAAAATAAATGTTCAAACTTCTGAAATAATCCTCTGTAAAATAATGGTGAAAAAAGAGCCTCGTGAGAGCCTCATCTGGCGCAGTGTGGTATGTGGCAGTATTGTAACCGAAAACTCTCCCCATGACCCAAGTTCAATCCCAGCGGAAGCTGGATTCCTGGGTAGCTGGCTCAGGTCAACTCAGCCTTCCATCCTTCCAAGGTCAGTGAAATGAGTACCCAGCTTGCTGGGGAAGGTGACGACTGGGGGAGGCAACGGCAAACCACCCCGCTATATAGTCTGCCAAGAAAACATCACGAAAGCAGCATCCCCCCAAAGCGTCAGACATGACTCGGTGCTTGCACAGGGGACCTTTCACCTTTCACTTTTTCACCAAAATAATGGTATGGTAGTATAGCACTATTTAAAGGGTTTAAGGTTTTTTATCCTATCTCCTTTGGAACAGAAATATAACAACCAAGCTAGTGTTCAATGAGTAATTCTCCCCTTCAGGGTAAACAGTGGTGCCTCACGTATTTACGCTGGCAATCCTGAAAATTGGTACAGTTGTTAAAGAGGTCTTTGAACATGAACAGCAGAATGACTTTTTAAAGTATTTTTGCAGGTAAAATGAAAGGGGCTACCATTTCTGTAGATAGAATGAAGCAGTTATTCAGGTAGGGGGTCTGGGGTACAATAAAAGGATGCTGCTGCTGCTGCTGCTGTTACAAATAATAATAAATTACTGCCAAGGCTTGGAAAAGCATTCCAGTGCAACACATCTGGATTAAAACTCAGCCATTTTCTGATAGGTTCTGCTATTATGCTATCCCTTTGCAACTTGATAGTCCACAGTCTCTCTCTCTATGTCTCAATCCAATCAACTTTTTGTAAGTAAGGAATAAGTTCCTTTCAAATGCTTAGATTTGTTGCATACAATAACAACAACAGTAATTCATGGAAGATATGAAAGTAGACATAAGGGAGACATGAACAGCTGTGACACTGGTCACAAGAGAATTCAATAAGATAATGATACATTTCTTTTATTTGCAAAGATAGTTATGTAAAGGGAAAAAAATCCTTTATCATGATGGCGTGAACTGAATAATCCAGTGGCCTATAGATTATATAAATTTGTTGAGATGTCTGAGGAATATATCTATCTAGGATCTCTCTCTCTCTTAGAATTACTGTATTTATGTATGCATGTGTATGTGTGTGTGTATGTATGTATGTGTGTGTATGTGTGTATGTATGTGTGTGTGTATGTATGTATGTATGTGTATGCATGTGTGTATGTATGTATGTATGTATGTATATGTATGTATATATATATATATATATATATATATGGCGAGTTTTTTTCTCACAAAGAAAATTGTAAGGGGAAAATGTGTTTTTGCTGGTGAGCAGTTTCTGTTGTATAAATGTAACAATATGAAAATGTTGTCATTTACAGATATTACATTACACTGTTACAACATGACTTTGCCATTACTGAAAATTCCATTGTGCATGGAAAGAGGTTATACATGCTATTTCAATTGTTGTAAAATGTTTGCTGTTTGGAATTTAGGACTATACAATGCAATGATTAAAAAAAAATGTGGCAACTATCTCCCAAAGTATAAACATATCTACTTTATGAAGGATATAGTAGAAAGTATGAAGGGAATACAGCACTGCTTTGTGTGGTTTGCAATAAGGGAATTAGAGCCTAGCTTATAGGATGGAGGGGCAACTGATCACCTGCCAGCTGTTGCTGTATTACAAATCTTGGTATCTCTCATCATAGGCCAGTACAGCTGTAGAATTGTAATTCAACAATTACAATGGGAAAACCACATAGTTTTCACCTTAAGAAGGCTTAAGAATACACTGATCATTCCTATTCTTCCTTTCTCAGTTTCTAAGCTAACAGAATGTGGTCAGAAAACAAAAGCATAAAGCATGCTTGTCATTCCTTCCTCCCAATAACTGCAAATGGCGTACATATGGCATCTTTCTACATTTAATTGGACCAGTTAGGAACTTGTGGGGCCATGTCTCCCAGGTTGTATCTACCTGTCCTGTAAGATCCAGTAAGAGAGGCAAGCTCAGGGTCCTGCCCTTTAGGGAGTCTCATCTGGCAGTCCCAGAAGACAGCCTTTTCTGTTGTAGTACCCACCCTCCAGAACATCATTCCCCTGGAGATTAGATTGCCCCAACCCTACTGGCTTTCCGTAATACCTTAGAAACCTGGTTTTGTTGCTGAGCCGGGGGCCCCAGGTATGAGGCTGAGCCCGTACCTTGGTTATATTAACTGTGTTTTTGGTTTTATGTCAGCTCCTATATTTATTCTTTATTGTTTTTCTGTGATGTTTTTATCTTGTTTTTATTCTCTGTTAACCACCCAGAGTCATATGTTTTAATTAATATTAAATCAATTTATATGTGGCCATATACATTGAATTAATAATAATTATTTTCTACAGATACAGTATGATGCAAAAAAATAAGTCCATAACTATGAGATGGGACATATACTTCAAGTGCAACACTGACTCAGTTTAATAATAGTGAACAGTTAAATGCAGCCTAACACTGAATGCCTGGATTCCAGGTTGTACAAGACCCTAGAGCAGGGACAGGCAACCTGAAGCCCTAGAACAGTGTAACTTTAAGATGTGTGGACTTCAACTCTCAGAATTCCTCAGCCAGCGCATGCATCAACATTCATTTACTGTAGCTCTTAACCCCCTCTAAAAGAAAGTTAAATGTATCCTTGACCTTTGAAAGGTTACCTTTCCCTATGTTCTAGAATTATATGGATTGGAATACATCTTCTGTTTCTTTTTTTTTTTTTAATACCATGAAATAATGGACTCTGCTTTTCATAGATGAGCTATTTGATTATCAGCATTAGTGATACTGAACCAATTTCCTTAAAATATTGCCCTTTCATTGACAAAGCGACTATTTCATCTGCCTTTCAATTTCACTTTTTTCTTCTACTGATACTTGATGCAAAACAGTGAAAGAACAGCAGCAAGAAAAGCATACAGGAAATAAGATTATTAGGGTATACAACCATAATTAATTCCCATTAATTGGTTATGTTGACTGGACATAGTGGGAGTTGTAGTTTAGCATAGCTGGAGGGTATCATGTTGTAGAAGTCTAATTAGAATTTGTGTTTTAAGACATTATTTATATAACACTGACATGTCATCAATTATATCAGTCATGAGAAAAGCAACACTGTTGTCTTACGATCAAGCTAAACAAAATCCTCAAAGTGCATGAGTTACAAAAGAAAATAATGGCAAAGGTGGCAGGCTAGTGATGCTATCTTGTTATGACACAAACACTGGATATTAAATTTTTTCCCCTTAATTTCCCTTCAAGAATGAAATCTTTGGGACCAAAAGAATGTCAGAGTCAAAATCTCTTTCTTTCTTCAATTTGATATTATTACAGGTCACAGCTGCTCTGGATACTAATTCTTTTGATCATTCAGTTAATTAAAGGTGGCCAATTGAATCCCATAGCAGTCTGTTTTACCAGGAGCAGAAATTGCATTGGCTGTCCAATAATGACTGTGCATGAAGTACAGAAAATCTACAGATGTGGAGCATTAGTTTGCAATCTATGCATTTAGCCACAGAGTCAACTTGGTTGTCAGTGATCCAGCCAAGTGTTGAGGAGAATTTCATTTCATATTCACACCTAATCAAGAATCTGGTGAAGTAGGAGAAAAGTAATTCATCTCATCACTTGGGTGGATAACACTAGCTGGGAAAAAATGAGAAAGGTATTACAAAGATTTCAAAAGAACAGCGTTTAAAGAGACCAAGTATATTTTGCCTGAGTTTTTTTCACAAGGGTAGGATGGCTTTCTTAGATTGTGATCTACAAAAGCTGTCAGTGGCAATATAGTAGTCTTTATTTTTTATTTTTATTTTTTAAAGTTGAGTGCTATTTGTTTACACCAGATCTGCCCAACATATGGCCAGCGGGCTGCATGCAGCCCACCAAGCAAACTTGTGGAGTCTGCTGGCATTTTTTGAAAAATAATCTACTGCCCCCAAACATTGCTGCCCCCCACAGCCACTTCTGCCCTGAAAGACATACTTCAGAGCACCTCCAATGCATTTGCCAAACAGCTGATGGGCACGGTAGATATTCCTTTGCGGTCCGCAATTGTTTTTACTCTAACCCTTTCTCCTCCATGAGATGCACAGGCCTGGTTTACAATGTGAGAATAATCTAGAATCAAATAACGTTTCAGATCCTGACTTCTTCTAAAACCAGACTTGGCATAGACAAGGAGAAGCAGAGGAGGAAGCAGGGAGCATCTTTGTCTGAATTTCACTTCAGTTCACATGCTTAATAAAGCCAAAAATCATTCTCAGGTGAACATTCTAGCATGACCAGTTCTTTTTTTCTTCTTCTCCATAGTAAATTTTATTAGGTTTCAAGGGAAGAATAAAAAAAAATCTTAACATGACGGTTATCTGGATTTTTGTAATTTTGAACCTATAGCCCTAAAGCTATGGGTTGTCAAATGCAGATAGATTCATTTGATAACCATTAGATACATCTTCACTGAAATTTATAAATATACTTTATATTTGAAACATGTTGCTTATCTTTGATCCATTTAAAACTCATACTGGAAAATTTGTATTAATCTGTTCTAAAATCTGTTCTACAGAAATCAAAATGTTATACAGTATATTGTTCGGTAAACAAGAATATGTTATTTGTTATAGTTTTGTAAAATATTTTAATTTTTTAAATAATCTTTTTCAGCATAAGTGAAGAACAACAGTTTATACATAAAATACTATCCAAAAATGAAAATAAATGTTTATCAAAACAGTAAAGGGGGGAAAATAGGGGAAAAAGTGCCCCATATTCAGCATTAGGATAAAGCACTCACAAAATAAATGTTTTGGGGTTATGGGAAATATGAGGTATCTTTCATAATAATTTTTAAAATTATAAGGTACATATATACAAATAATGTAATCTCAGTTGTGCATTTATTGATAAAAAGCAAGCTGAAAAAAATAAAAAAATGTATATAAAATAAGGTGATTAATGTCCTAGCAACAGCACAACCCTCCATTTATGTGCAAGAAATGTTGAGGACATATTAGTCTGAAATAATATTTTACATCCTTAAGCAAAGCTTGTGCCTTGGCCTATGTTTACTTTCATAACTAGCATTATTTGTTTATTTATTTATTTAATTTCCATAGCTGCCCATATCAACCAATTGACTCTGAGCAGCAAACAATTCTAAAACCGTCAAAACAATTACAAAACAATACAAAAATAAATATATACAGCAGCCGAGAAAATTTTCATAATAATTAGCAGTATAGCCAAGAAACGGGCCTGTTAACACATTTGGAGGGCCAGACCTGGGCACATAGCATGTAGACAGGTCCTTTAAGTCTTATGAAACTACTCTCCCAACTTGGGAGTAACAGCCCCAAGTGCTCCTACCACCACTGGGACCACTTTGGCCTTCACTTTCCACATCTTCTCTAGTTCCTTCTTCAGGCCCTGGTACTTCTCCAGCTTCTCATGCTCCTTCTTCCTGATGTTGCTGTCACTTGGTACCACTACATCTATCACCACTGCTGTCTTCTGGTCCTTGTCTACAACCGTGATGTCTGGCTGATTGGCCAGTACTTGCCTGTCCATCTGAATCTGGAAGAAGGATCTTAGCCTTGTTATTCTCCACAAACTTCTGTGGAATCTACCATCTGGGTCTAGCCCATACACTGTGCAGATGTCCCTGTACACAACGCCAGCTACTTGGTTGTGCCTTTCAGTGCATCCTGTTCCTGCCTGCATCTTTCACCCTGCCACTATGTGTTGGACTGTCTCTGAGGCCTCTCTGCACAGTCTGTACCTTGGGTCCTGTCTAGTGTGGTAGACCCCTGCTTCTATGGATCTGGTGCTTAGTGCCTGTTCTTGTCCTGCTATGATCAGTGCCTCAGTGCTGTCTTTTAGTCCAGCCCTTTCCAGCCACTGGTAGGATTTCCCAATGTCAGCCACCTCAGCTATCTGTCAATGGTACATTCCATGCAGGGTCTTGTCTTGCCATGGCACTTCCTGTGCTTGATCTTCCTCCCATGTCTGCTGCTGCCTCAGGCATTCTCTCAGCAGCTCACCTTTGAGGCTATCTTACTGATGTACTTCTGGATGTTCTGGGTCTCATCCAGGACAGTGGCTTGGACACTCACCAGACCCCGCCCTCCCTCTTTCCTCCTGGTGTACAGTCTCTGGGTGTTGGACTTAGGGTGGAAGCCTCCGTACATTGTGAGGAACTTTTGGGTCTTCACATTGGCAGCCTCCATGTCCTCCTTTGGCCAGCCCACTATACCAGCAGGGTATCTGATGACTGGCAGGGCATACGTGTTCCTGGAGTGGATCTTGCCATACACACACACACACACACACACACACACTCACATACATACATACATACATGTACATACATACACACACACACACACACAATTCAGTTAACAAATTGATGCCTGATCACATGGAATCATGTTAGTTGGTCTTCATCTTGCATCAATAAAGAGCCAATTCAAAGACAAAGAATGAGCACAAGTTTTCAATCCCAGCTTTTAAATTCACAGCAATATCTTTCCAAAGAAGCAGAACAATCTTTTAAGTTACATTCGATGTGTGATAAATCCAAAATTCTACATAAACCAATACATTCTGTGTTTGTTGTATATAAGTCAATATCATGGCATCTTTAAACTGGCAGACATCAGTAGGTGATAGAAAGTTCCATGAATAAATAAGATTTTTTGTATTCTCTTATCAGAAAACATTTCATATTGTATAAGATCTTTTGTTGAAAAGAGGGAGGCAAGGATTTTAAGCATTTTGTTTTCCACTTTTGGAGTTGCTCTTGATGGGTGTCAAGACAAG
This sequence comes from Candoia aspera, assembly GCF_035149785.1. Classification (NCBI taxonomy): domain Eukaryota; kingdom Metazoa; phylum Chordata; class Lepidosauria; order Squamata; family Candoiidae; genus Candoia; species Candoia aspera. Next base: position 228,764,307 of record NC_086154.1, read on the forward strand.
CATATTCTTTACCACTGTCTAATTTTAAGGCATTTTGAACGTGAAATTATCATACTTCATTGAATCTCATCTCACTGGTGGATAGTTTTCAGGATTATTTCATTGTAGAAAGATAGCACCCATTTTAAGGAAAGATTATGTTGCTGTTTCAGGTCTTCTGATCAGTAGTCATAATTTCTTCACTTTACTGAGGATTCCACTCTCATCCAGTTAAGTACATTAACACATTTGGTTTTGAGGACATTATGTATATGGATACTCAACAGAATGTTTCTAATGCTTGATTATTTAGGGTAGACTAAGGATCAGTTTCCTTTAACTTGATCAATGATTTCAAAGCTGCTAAGATTCTTTCTTGTTTACTCATCAGGGCCAGTCTTCAGTAAATATGAAGATAACTTCAATATTATCATCTGTATGTGTGCATTTTTTAAATTTGGACACAGTACAATATTGGTATTTTTTTCTGCCTCCCATTCCAGTGGAGCTGGAATAGATAAAAGGCTGGAACAGGGCTTCTTTCTGGGGAGCATAGCAATTTTCAATTCAGGAAAACCAAAGCTCTTGCTGTTCTAGGTTTTCACCTGTTCTCTCTAGTCATAACTTTAATTTTGCGTGCTAATAGAGTTTCTCTCCTCTCCTAAGAGACTAGCAGAAGACTACTGTTGTTGGGGTGTAATATCCTCTGACTATCAGTAAAAGCTTTGCAAAGCAGACTAAGGTGGCATAGTTGTGAAGGTGTTGGAATGGAGAAGAGTTCAGAATGTTGCAGAGTGGGGACATGGAGATTCTGATCCACCCTCAGCTATAGGTGGACTTGTGTTGACTAAAAATGAAATTAATCAGGACAAGAGATTGACACAAATAATACCACAATCTCCAGAGTGTCTTTAACTGGGATATATTTGACTTTAGTTGGGTTACAATAGCTGCAAGACCAGTATGCAAACTGAAAAGTGTCTGTGTAGTTTTGGACACAAGGCTGGTTGCTGAGCTGTATTAAAAAGAAGAAAAAAAAAAAAGCTGGAAAAAATAAGCCATCCCTGCTTATGGCCTGTCATCCCTCCCCTCATTTGGAATACTATTCAAAATAAACTGTAATTCAATCTGTACTGAAGAAGCCATATTATGCCTGGATCAACAAGAAGCTTACAGAAGCATACTAAAACATACTTTTTATTGGTAAAGTTGTCATTTCTATTTTTATTTACAAAGCATAAAGAAGCAATCTAGTCAATTTTAAATACATTATACAAAGCATCGTTTCAATGACTCATAGCATAAAATATAATTTAAATATAAATGAAAGGGATACATATCTGAAACCTAGGAATTATCAACTAGACATTTTAATTAAAAATAAATGGGTTGCTGCTTCTCATTATATCATGCAATTCAACCAGTGCTATCAAATGAACAAACAAACAAACACTGGTGTTATTTTCTTACTGTTACTGTGCTTCTTCTAAACATCTCCTTCTTTTAATATTATGGTAAAAAAATAAATATTGTTCAAAACTGCTTGAAGCTTGCTAATCTTTTCTAGCCTGATCATCCATGAACTGAAACTAGAGTCATTTTGTATCTGTTTTTCACAGAATAGTCCTATTTTATTTTATTTTGCTTTATTTTAAGATACCCTCTACTAGTATTGCAGTCTAAATCTCAGTGTAAAATAAAGTTCAGTACAAAGAACTGTAGGAAGAACAGGGCATTAACAACGGTTGAAATATCCCTTTAAACCAATGTCAAGAAGCAAAGCAGCATCCTGCTTCTACTCTGCTTGGCTTTACACCAATAAGAGTGGATTCTATGCAGGTATTTTTATAGACGAAGCTGATAAAATTCAGTCTGCCATGTTTTGAAGGTAGCCTAGTGCATTATCTCCACAAGGCAGATCAAGTATGATCTGCATTGGCCTAATAATTATCAATTTGTTAAAAAAATCCCTCTAATCTGTTCATATGAAATGTATGTGGTTTTTTTGCTGATCTGTGTTCCATTTTTTTCTATTCTTTTTAAATGAAGAATCTGTCTCATTTGGAAATAACATTCTATTTGAATTATAAATTAGGGGAAGGTCTCTATCTCCTAGAGAAATATCTGCGGAATACCATAGTCACCTCTACCACAAGGGGAAGTGAGAATGTATTCCCACATATACTTGTTGATTATATAATTGGAACTTTAGGATTATGTATTGAGGCTTAACATTCATGATCAGGAGCTTTACAGAGTCTGAAGTAATACACAACTTTTATCACAGAGTCATGGAATCATAGAGTTGAAATGGTGAATTTGGACCCTCAAGACCATGCTCAGTCCAGGAATCTGAATTATAGCATCCCTAGAAAATATATATCTACAATCCATTTGAACACATCCAACAAAGAGTAGCCTACCACATCTCTCTGCCATGTTCACTTTTGACTTTAACATCAATGCATATTGGTTACAGTTTGGGTCCTGTATGTGCACTCCTGTTTCTCTTTCATATCATGGTGATCCTTTGTATGGTTATTGTGTTCTTGTTGTTCACTAAAAGACACTGCTGCTCTGTGCAACTGTGTTATGTGCTTTTTCTTGCTAGGTCAGTTTTTAAAGCATTGCTTTGAATCATATTTAAGAATTGAGAAATTATATAACTTTTCCTGAGCCAAATCTCTGAAACAGAAGAAAGAACCTAGAATTGCATCTTTCAGCCAAGGGGATCAACCATCCTTAGGCAATTCTATTAACACAGTCCTGAACAGACTTCACCATGTAGGTACATTCTCTTACTACTGCAAGAATAAACATTCAAGGTGCCTTGCCAAGGAAAATTTCATAAAATATGATACCTGGTCTTCTTATTTTTCCAATTTCAACTCAGAATCACAAAAAAGATGGAGAAAAGTAATAGAATGAATGCTTTGACAGTTAATTCACAGTATGATTCTATCTTTTTCAGAGAAAAAAAAATCGTACATAATTGAAAAACATTGGGGAAAAAGAAATATTTGTTTATTAAGGTAGAGGACCTTGAATGCTTATCCTGTAAACATCTGATGATGAATCACAGTCATGCTATAACTGAATAAAGGTTGACACCTATTTTTTTGAGGCTCCTCATCTTTAGCTCACTCTGCGTAACAAACACTCTCTTCCAAAAACCTAAGAGACGGCTTTATACATGGACTTCCCCAGATGGACAACACCGAAATCAGATTGACTACATCCTTTGCAGCCAAAGGTGGCGGACATCTATACAGTCGGTAAAAACAAGACCTGGAGCTGACTGTAGTTCCGATCACGGACTTCTTCTTGCACAATTTAGGATCAGACTAAAGATTAGAGAAGACCCACAGATCGGCTAGATATGAGCTCACTAATATTCCTAAGGAATATGCAGTGGAGGTGAAGTATAGATTTAAGAGACTGGACTTAGTAGATAGGGTCCTGGAAGAACTCTGGACAGACATTTGCAACATTGTTCAGGAGGTGGCAACAAAATACATCCCAAAGAAAGAGAAAACCAAGAAGGCAAAATGGCTGTCTGCTGAGACACTAGAAGTAGCCCAAGAAAGGAGGAAAGCAAAAGGCAACAGTGATAGGGGGAGATACGCCCAATTAAATGCAAAATTCCAGAGGTTAGCCAGAAGAGATAAGGAATTATTTTTAAACAAGCAATGTGCAGAAGTGGAAGAAGACAATAGAATAGGAAGGACAAGAGACCTCTTCCAGAAAATTAGAAACATCGGAGGTAAATTCCAGGCCAAAATGGGTATGATCAAAAACAAAGATGACAAGGACCTAACAGAAGAAGAAGAGATCAAGAAAAGGTGGCAAGAATATACAGAAGACCTGTATAGGAAGGATAACAATATCGGGGATAGCTTTGACGGTGTGGTCAGTGAGCTAGAGCCAGACATCCTGAAGAGTGAGGTTGAATGGGCCTTAAGAAGCATTGCTAATAACAAGGCAGCAGGAGACGACGGCATCCCAGCTGAACTGTTCAAAATCTTGCAAGATGATGCTGTCAAGGTAATGCATGCTATATGACAGCAAATTTGGAAAACACAAGAATGGCCATCAGACTGGAAAAAATCAACTTATATCCCCATACCAAAAAAGGGAAACACTAAAGAATGTTCAAACTATCGAACAGTGGCACTCATTTGACATGCCAGTAAGGTAATGCTCAAGATCCTGCAAGGAAGACTTCAGCAATTCATGGAGTGAGAATTGCCAGATGTACAAGCTGTGCTTAGAAAAGGCAGAGGAACTAGAGACCAAATTGCCAATATCCGCTGGATAATGGAAAAAGCGAGGGAGTTTCAGAAAAAACATCTATTTCTGTTTTATTGACTATTCTAAAGCCTTTGACTGTGTGGACCATAACAAATTGTGGCAAGTTCTTAGAGGTATGGGGATACCAAGTCATCTTGTCTGTCTCCTGAGGAATCTGTATAACGACCAAGTGGCAATGGCAAGAACAGACCATGGAACAATGGACTGGTTTAAGATTGGGAAAGGAGTATGGCAGGGTTGTATACTCTCACCCTACCTATTCAACTTGTACACAGAACACATCATGTGACAAGCTGGGCTTGAGGAATCCAAGGCTGGAGTTAAAATCGCTGGAAGAAACATTAACAATCTCAGATATGCAGATGATACCACTTTGATGGCTGAAAGTGAAGAGGAACTGAGGAGCCTTATGATGAAGGTGAAAGAAGAAAGTGCAAACCTGGCCTGCAGCTAAACCTCAAATACCAAGATTATGGCAACCAGCTTGATTGATAACTGGCAAATAGAGGGAGAAAATGTAGAAGTAGTGAAAGACTTTGTATTTCTAGGTGCGAAGATTACTGCAGATGCTGACTGCAGTCAGGAAATCGGAAGACGCTTAATCCTTGGGAGAAGAGCAATGACAAATCTTGATAAAATAGTTAAGAGCAGAGACATAACAATGACAACAAAGGTCCACATAGTTAAAGCAATGGTGTTCCCCATAGTAACATATGGCTGCGAGAGCTGAACCATAAGGAAGGCTGAGAGAAGGAAGATCGATGCTTTTGAACTGTGGTGTTGGAGGAAAATTCTGAGAGTGCCTTGGACTGCCAGAAGATCAAACCAGTCCATCCTCCAGGAAATAAAGCCAGACTGCTCACTTGAGGGAATGATATTAAAGGCAAAACTGAAATACTTTGGCCACAACATGAGAAGACAGGACATCCTGGAGAAGATGCTGATGCTAGGGAGAGTGGAAGGCAAAAGGAAGAGGGGCCGACCAAGGGCAAGATGGATGGATGATATTCTAGAGGTGACGGACTTGTCCCTGGGGGAGCTGGGGTTGTTGATGACCGACAGGAAGCTCTGGTGTGGGCTGGTCCATGAAGTCACAAAGAGTCGGATGCAACTGAACGAATAAATAATAAACATCTTTAACATATACAATCTTCTGCTGGGAATAGCTGAACTTATTGATTTTAATGAGTGCAGATAGAAGACTATGTAATTCAGTTATTTTTTTTCCATAAGAACTTAACTAAATTTGCAAATGTGAGATAGGAAGACTTTAAGATTTTTAAAGAAGAGGAGAAAGCAAAATTGATAAATTCATTTATTTCCAAATAGAGGGAAAGAGTTTTACCTTGTATTTCTATTATATGAAAACTGTGAATTTCACTATGAAATCTTGTACATTGGCACTGAATGTTAACTGACTACTAAGTGATGTTATATCCCTGAAGATGGTGCTATATATTAGTCCCATAGCTGCACTTGATGTGAAAACTGTCTTAATAGTACAGGCTTTATATTCAAAATAAAGTACCTTCAAAGAAGGCCTTCTTTCAAAGAATGTTCAGTGTCTCCAGATTGACTACTGGATTGAGCACCAATGCCTCCATATAGCTATGAGGCAGCAGTGTCAAGGCAAAAACATTTGGGAGGTATTTGGCATCCATCTTAACTGAGGGTCATTCATAGATTCCTCACTAACACAGTGCACTGAATTGCTGCCCTGACGACATATATCAGCAAACTGCAGGAAGAATATTTCTTTGTCACACTGACTAGTGGCAATTCGTCACTTGTGGTAACAAAAGGAACCCCTGCAAAGATACATAATTCTGTCTAACAAAAAATATTTAGTGACTGGCTATATTTTTATTCTGCCCAACTATAAGAATATCAGGGTACAAAGCTAGTAAGAAAATAAAAAAACAGTAAAATATGATAATATCCAGTACTAGAAAAAATAAATTCAATAAAACATATAAAGTCACTATCCCAATAAAATGCAGCGACCAAAAATTTCAAAACTAAACTCTCAAAATTTATATCTTCCTAAAATGAAAAATCTGTCCGTAAGGGAACTATTTCTTTCTTTAATGACTTACCTCATCACAGAATTTTACTCCCAAAGAAGACAATGCTGGAAAGACACAAGGCAAAGCCTGTCCCAGTAAGAACCCCTATATGATTTAAAAGCCTATTATGAAGTCATAATACAAGGAAGACAAAATAATTGAGCAATTCAGGGCCAACCAGAGCTAAGAAAGAATATTCCGAACGTGCAGCTTCTCTAATGAGATTTTCCTTTGCTATTCATTTTACAGTTGTTCAAGTTTCCTTATGAAGAACAGCAGCTCCTTGTGCAGCAGGCCTGAATGAGTTTTTGGTAGTATGAAGAAGGAACAAAGACATTTTTGTCGATTAAAAGCAAGCAAGGAGGGCTGTGCTCCTTATTTCCCCAAACAATAGAACATTACAGAGGCAGCCTTGTGTATAGCTGGTTCTTTCTGCAGGAGACTGGGTGAACGTAACATAAAAGTTGCTGAAAGGTCAGGCTAGTTCCACATCCAATTTCTAACCAGGGCAGGGCAAATGATTCTGAATCAACCAGCTGCATGAGAAGGCAATAGCTTCCTTCCATTCCTTGTCCCTTAGCAACTCTATTAAGAAGCAATCTGTAATTCAGAAAATGAAGGTCCTTTTTGGCTCAGTGGGACAACCATTAATTTATTTACTTACATGTGGATTCTTCAGTATGTTTCCTTATTTATTGTCAATACATTTATTTCACCAACATTTGATTTTTGTTTGTTTTCTTCATTTGGGAATTTTTTTTAAGTTCTTACTTCCTGTGGCTTCCTTGACCCTGCTCAGTAACCATGCTTCACACTCTGAATCCTTTGTGCCTTTTGTAATTTAAATATATTGTAGCTTGTTCTGCTAGAATGGCTTTATGTAATCTAGAGATGTGAGGTCAGGACTCTTGTGAATCTATAGTGTTTTTTATAATATCTGTTTGAGATTTTTTTTAAAAAAGTTAGGCTTGAATAGTAAGGAGCTAGTAACATCCATCCATCCATACAGTACATACATATTTGGTGATACTGTCTCTTTTCATTTGCAACTATACTGTAAGGGGGTAAGATTTCATGCAGTTAGTATCTAGGAGCTGTTAACAAAACCTATGGGTTTTGCTGCACCAAAAAGAAGATCAGCAGAACTCAAAACAGCATTCTGTCTACGTACTTTTCTTACCTGAAATGTATACTCTATCCCTAAAATTTCTAATTTTAGACTGTATGCTATAAATTCATTATTCATGTTTTCAAAAGGTTGTCCTCTAGACTTTGAATCAATCATCTAGTACATCCCATTTAAGGTCAGACCAAGTATTCCTCACACCTTATTTCCTAGGGCTGTGAAGGCAGGCAGTTTCTGTGATTTTTGAATTAAGTAATATGAATGCTAGTGATGTACAGTGTTGATTAGGGTCGGGATGTGCCATCATTCTGTGTGGCATTTCAGTGGGCTACAGAATTTGAGATGAGTTGTACTATCATGTGTAGCAGTAACTCTTTTCTGTTAAAAAAGGGAGATAAAGAATTCCCCTGAGTATCTGGGGTAAGGTAAATGTGGTCAAGATGAATTTCTCTCCAAGGTTGATTTATATTTTAAGAGGTCATCCTATTTCTATTCCTTTAAGTTCTTTCATGCAAGCTAACTTTGACAAGGACACCCACCTAGGTTTTCATGGCATAAACTTCAATTACATATAGAGCAAGGAAGGTTTAATCTTCTACATTTCCAAGCTTATCTCAGAACATATATCTTAGCTCCTGTTACAGGCTGGAATAGAGTTCCAGAGTTCAGTTCCCCTTTGGGCTCATTGGAGAGTTATTACTCTTGAAATCTTGGCAGATTCTATGTTCCTTATTTGCTCAGGGTGTTGTTTCATTATCTGCTGAAAGATATACATGGAAAAAAGATTAGCTCATAGCCTTTGTTTTGATGTTTTTTACTCATGAAAAGCTTCTACTCTGGTTGAATCTTAACTTAAAAATAGATTATAAATATTTTTGACAGGAGTTTGAGCCTCCTATAATATTCACGTTGAATCAACTTTTTTAGTTTGATTTATTTAAAACTTTTGTTATCATTAGTAACTTAATTTGATATAGCCCATTTTCCAGCAATATATTCAATTTAATTAGTTATCTTACTCTTTTTTATACATTTATTGCTTTTGAAGCATCATCTTTGTAATTACCTTTGGATTCTGTATTAATCTGTAATTTATCTTTAAGAAATGCAAAGGTGTGAGTAAATTGTATTAACTCCTTGAAAGGGCTGTTCTTTTAATTCAATACTGGATTGCTCTGAAAGCAGTAGAATGACCATAACATTTTATATTTATTTATTTAAGCACTATTTGCTTCTTCCTATAAAATGTATTGAAGCAGTTTTAAACAGATTTAAAACCAATAATGAAACTTTAGTGTTATAAATGTTACTGCCAACTGGCTAGTACACAAGATAAACTTGAGCTAGTAGTGTGATGAAGCTGCTAAAAAGGCAAATGTGAACTTGAGAGGTATGAACAGGAGCACAGAATACTTATCACGGGGGAAAAATGTTCCATTCTATTCTTTCCTAGTTAGTTCCACTTGGAGTACTGTGTCCAGTTCTGGGCACCACAACTGAAAAGAGGAAGGGACGAATTACTGCAAGTTCAGAAGAGAGCTACCAAGGTGGTGAGAGGACTGGAAACCAAGTAACATGTCACATAAAAAAGAGACAATGAGACTGAGATTTATTTATTTATTGCTGTCATATGAAGTGCTGAGTTCTCATTCACTGGAGGTCTTCAAATAGAGGGTGGATGGTCATCTGTCAGAGACACTGTAGTGGATCATGCTCTGAGCAGAGAACTGGAGATCTCTAAATTCCCCTGCAGTTCTATGTGATGTTCATAAGCTTTAATCACAAAGCCTGTCCTACTATTCAGAAGATGTAAGGTAATAACCATATTAGAAGACAGTGCTGGCCTCCTACAGTAGGTATTTGAGTGTCCTAGTGAAGAGGTTTTCTCACTGTTAGCCTTGGCTGGTTGAGTGTTAACAGATCAAGAGATTTAAAAAAGTTAAAAATTCCCATTGCACATTATCCATCAAAACTGTCCCATATTCCATTGGAAAAACCACTAATCAGTATCCTGTAGATACATCTGGAGTTATGAAGCTACCACCTTTTCCTTTACCTTATCTAGAAATGGCAGCTGTTTTTCCTTACGTTAAGGGAACTCCATGAATATTTACATTATGGCTTGGGAGCTTGGGGTACCAGCATTCCTTTGTTGTATTGTTCACTGGCATGCGGTGTGGAACCATTGTGAGCTATTATACAGATAGCAATCACAAAGGGCAACCTTCCCAACCTACACAGAATGAAAAATTGTTTTCGAAGCAAAAAATAGGAAGCACAAAGGACAAAAGAAAAATATAATTACATTTTCTTTTCACCTCTGAGATAAAATGATGATTTGAACAATTATGATAAGTAAGTTGATTACTTTCGGAGTTTTATTCATTTAATTATCCTTCAATATTATTTGAGTAATGTGTAATTGTGATATATTTCATTAAGGGTCTCCGTGATTAATACATAAACTTTGAAAATAAACTTGTATCTTGTTTGTATTTGTGAACACCCTGTGCTAATCAGAATAAGCTTTATTGTGATAGAAGGAAAATATATCTGTACAACATTAGTTGCAAAATATATAGACTCACAAGTTATATACAGTACTTTAACTGTATATTATATATTTATACAATCCCTACAGTCCCTACAGCAGCTAAGAGAGCCCGTTTAGGGTAGTGGTTAAAGCACCAAACTAGAAACTGGGAGACTGTGAGTTATAGTCCCACCTTAGGCACAAAGCCAGCTGGGTGACCTTGGCCAGTCACTCTCTCACCCTAGGAAAAAGGCAATTGCAAGCCACTTCTGAAATCTTGCCATCTCAGATGTCAACCAGTTTTATGATTGCTTAAAAAATCCTTAACTATTACCCTCTATACCTATTTTATCACTGAGATATAGCTCTCCCCTTAATCAGGAATATATCATTTTGTCAAACAGGTATTGATGATATTTGGCTGCCTCAAATCTCTTTTGTTATGATTTGTCTACAGAGAATCCATATTCTTTATATTTTGCCCAAATTTTAAAGTTTTTTTTTTAAAAAAAACTTTTAAAAATCTGTCCTCCACCCTGCTCCCAATGTACAGGCTTAACAAAAAATCCAAATGACATTTAAATGTTTAGAGAGAGCTCTTGTAGAGAAGCAAACTTAAATTGTGGTTCTCTTTAAAGAGAAAGAAAAGATAGAATAAAGAAAAGAGTAATTTGAGAAAGAACAAGGCAATGATTACAAACTTAGCAACAAAACGTCATCTTAAAAGACATTACAATGAGCTGGATACAGAAAACTGCAAGCAGAGGTTAACCTATACAGTAGGCATTTCCCTACTTTACCTTTCCTACCTTGTCCTTTTTATTGTGACACACACACACACATACACATTCACAAGCCATTCCTCCGACTATTTGGGAGACTGAAGCTGGAGACCTGACAGGGTATAAATTGAAGAATGATGGCAAAAGTACCTTTTGTTTACACAAAGATTTCCTGTTCTCTATATCTATAGAAAATATCAATTGAAAAATACTGTCAGGAGGAGCAGTCCCCAGTTCTGGAATCTGTCTAAGGCGGATTACGATGGTATAGAATTGGTCAGGCAATTGGATGAGTAGCCTTGATTATGTATGAAGAAAATTCTGTATTTATTTATTTAGGTTTAGGCACCGCCCAACTCCAAACCAACTTTGGATGGTATATGTTACAGGAAGAAAGATGCCAAGTGAATCTTAGAAAAAACTGAACAGTAACAACAATTCAAGAGTGAAACTCATTGCTATCACCAATGCTGGGCTAGAAACCAGGAGACCGAGAGTTCTAGTCCCGCCTTGGGCATGAAAGCCATCTGGGTGACCTTGGGCCAGTCATGCTCTCTCAGCCCAACCCACCTCACAAGGTTGTTGTTGTGGGGAAAATAGGAAGAGGAAGGAGTATAAGGTATGTTCACCGCCTTGAGTTATTTATAAAAATAACAAAGGCGGATAAAATAAATAAATAAATAAATAAATAAATAGATTTAGGTGGAGGCTATCTAGCCATCTGTTAGTCAAGAAAACTTTAATTTGGATCCTGCATTGAGCAAACGGTGGGCTCAATGGTAAATGATACTTTCCAAATCTATGATTTTATTCTATTCTATTCTGATTTTATTCTATTCTCTATGGAGCCAAATGAAAAAGGTAATCTATTTGGTCTATACAGAATCAAAAGGAAGTGCCAGATCACTGCTATCCTCCAGTCCATGAGCCAGCAGAAAAAATTGACACTGGACATAATAAGGTGGTATATGATCAAAGCAGATGAAGTAGAACTATTAGTTCCTGGGATTTGTATAGTACTTTTCCTGACATGGCCTAAAATTGTATTTTGCCTGTACATCATACTGCTGATTCATACACATACTGACTACTATTTCTCACCAGTACTATTACCTAACTAGATAACAAAAATACTGAAGAACAGATGGCAAAGGGCTGAACATTATGGCACCCCACTTGATATCTCTCTCCAATTTGATGAATTGTTGGATATAAACTTTGAGTCAGTTATGCATTCACTTAAATGATATGCTGATCGGCTCACATTTCACTTGCTTACTAATCAGAATGTCATTAAGGGACTTTCTCAAATGTTTGCTGAAATCACATCAATCTACAGCATGCTTACAATTAAAAAAATTATCTGATCAAAAATGAGATTGTCTCATGCTGATTCCTGGCAATGTATGCATTGTTTTCAAGTTGCTGTATACTTATGAAGAATTTTCCTCGGTCTCCATGTCAGAGTGTTAGGGTTTTGTTTTTTTTTGTTTTGTTTTTAACACGGTTCAGAACACAGACACCAAGGCTCTATTTGTTTTTCCCACGCAAACCTGTTTTATTGTACAAAATTAAACTCCCATCTTATTCTACTATCTTCCTATTATTATAAGTTTACAACTACTATTCTTATCTATCAATTTCTCTATGTTCTATTTCTATATTCCTATGTTTGTAGCGCTATGTTTTCTCAACTATTTTGTAGCTCTCTAAATCTTTCCTTTTCCCCCAGGTCTTCAGCTCTTGTAGCCAATCTCAGTCCATTTGCATGTGAAACCCCTTTTTGCTCCTTTATAGACTTGCAAATGGGCTTTTCTCCCTCCCACCCGCCAGCACTCCCAGGCCTCTGTTTCTGGAGCTCCAGCACTCCCAGGCCTCTGTTTCTGGAGCGCCAGCATTCCCAGGCCTCTGTTTCTGGAGCGCCAGCACTCCCAGGCCTCTGTTTCTGGAGCGCCAGCATTCCCAGGCCTCTGTTTCTGGAGCGCCAGCACTCCCAGGCCTCTGTTTCTGGAGCGCCAGCACTCCCAGGCCTCTGTTTCTGGAGCTGGTTTGCAGAGCTCTGCCCCTGGGCTGCTGCACACAGTGGGCTTGGTTTGGTTTGCAGACTGGATGGGCTCTGTTCCTCCCCTCTCTCAGTTCTGCCTCTCAGCAGTCCTACAGATCCAAGAATTGAAGTTTTCTCTTGCTGTCTGAAGACTACTGCTGAGGTGCTTGCCTTTGGCTTGGAGGTTTCTCTTTTCTGAGCTTCTGCTGTCTTCTGGCATAAATCCTTTCTTGACATACCCACACATATCTTTGCTGTCAGTTCCCTTTTTATAAAACAAAATCTTCAATGAAGGAGAGGGTGGGGATGTTTTAACCCCAGGTAGCACCAAAACTTTGGATCCCAGTATGGAAAAAAAGCCTGCTTACTCCAGGTGAATAGCTGGTACTTTCCCAGATCTTCCTTCTATCTCTTTTTGAAAACAGGGACATTTAGTCTCCTCCCGTCATTTGGTACTTTATACACATGTTTGCTTTTCAGTTTTGCACTCAGAGATTGCATTTCCAGAATGGCTAACCAACTGAGAGGCTTTGCTCTCAGTTGGTTAGCCTCGTGACTTCCCGTCTAGATTACTGCAATGCGCTCTACAAGGGGCTGCCCCTGAAGAACATTCGGAAGTTTCATCTGGTGCAGAATGCGGCTGCGCAGGTAGTTAATGGAGTTGGATATTCGATGTACGTAACACCACTGCTACGTGAGCTGCATTGGTTGCCAGTGCGCTTCCAGGTACAATTCAAGGTGCTGGTTGTCACCTTTAAAGCCCTTCATGGCTCGGGACCAGGTTACCTAAGGGACCATCTTCTCCCAGTTGTTTCTGCCCATCCAATTCGTTCTAGTAAGTTGGGTATGCTGCAGGTCCCGTCAGCCAGGGAATGCTGGTTGGTGGGAACTAGAAGGCGTGCCTTTTCAGCCATAGTGCCTGACTTCTGAAATATTCTCCCTACAGAGATTAGGATGTCCCTGACCCTGTTCACCTTTCATAAGGCCGTGAAGACCTGGTTATGTGCCTGGGTCTAGGGCCCTGAATGTGTGAATGGTCCCTTTTTTGGTTATATTAACATCTGTGCATGCTTACTTGGTGGCCATGTGTATTTATTCTGTAATTTAATTATTTTAATTGAAATTGTTTTAATTGTTTTATAGTTTTTATTGTTGTAAGCTGCTCAGGGTCACTTGCTGAGAAGGGCGGCTATAGAAATCGAATAAATAAATAAATAAATAAAAAAACATGGGACCCTCTTTAGCCATAGTAGATGGAATCTAAAACATGTCAAAGATATCAGGCTTCTTGATATTTTCCAGTGATACCTGGGAGGCCGTTGGACTAATTGCTATGGTAATTTACACTCTGCTAAATTTTGAGAGCTAGTATAATTACACTACAGCGGAACACACTTGTGTTTTAATAAAAATGTGAGGCAAAATACTTGAAATATTAGGGTAGCCCAAATTTTCTTTGCATGTATTAAACAGAAGTAGGTGAAGAGGGTAAACCAAGAGTGTTTATGCAAAGTGATTGATATCTCTCCCTTATCTTTCAAGCCAGATCTCAGAAAACAAAATGCACATCTGATTTGCTAATGTAACTCATTACTAGGAAAGATGAAGCAAAACACACACAAGCTCCAGGAAATACACAGAGGATTGAACAAAATATCCACATTTCTTCAAAATACTCTGAGCAATGTTTGCATATCTGAACATTCCTTCTTCAGCTGGTATAAAACCTTCTATGATTACAAACATAATCATTATATAGAATATTATAATTTTAAAAAATTAAAATTGAGGAAGATGTAACTGCTCCCCCCCCCAAAAAAAATCCAACACACAAACATCTTTTGCCTTGGGAGCATAAGCTGGGATCTCAAAGCCTTGGAAGTATAGTAGACACACAACTTCATGGTCCCACAGCTTCAATTAGTATAATGATGAAATTCACATTTTTCCAAATTACCTTTAATTAACAGATGTCCCCAATGGAATATGAAAATAAAGATAGAATAAAGTTAGTATAATTCAAGGAAGAGGGTTTCATAGGTTCAGTTCCTCAATAAGATTTTTTATTTCAATGGGAAATAAATTAGATTTTTATTCTCTATTGATACCAATGAGACTTAAAATCGCTATACTTTAAGCTGCTTTTTATATTCTGAGCTATCTGAATTTCAAACATTTTATGAAAGTTTCTAAGCTTTATGCTGGTGAAGAAAATAGCAACTTGTATTTTTTAAATAACAATTATTGTGAATATGGATAGATTGCCATTCATATCTGAAACTTAAATCTTAATATGTGCTTAATTTTAGTGCACTTTCTTCCCCTCAAGTTTTCTAATTCGACTTTTGAATCTAAGCAAGTTTATACATAAGTATAAGCTATGAGGCGTTGGATTCATCACCTATTTGTTTTTCCTATATTGTGAATTCCTACTCAAACAGTTTGTGAACAGAAGTATTTTCTATGTGGATGCTCTCCTTAAGCCTATCCCTGCTAAAATGATATCAACTTCAGTGGAGGGATTCCAACTCATCTGGAAGGTGTCACACTAACCCAGTAGAGGAAGTAAAAAAAAATGTGAAAAATAATCAAGCAGATGCTAGATACTTCTCTCCTTTTCTTTCATGGAATTCCTATGCAAGAATTGACAATTCAGTGATCCACTTTGGGCATCATTACTCAAAGCAGTTGGTCAGCTAGAGGAAATACTTTGCTTTATTTGGCAGGAAAAAAAGAATCGTAAGATTATCTTTCAAAGAAGCAAGCTAATATTGGGTTTTATTTTTTAACAATATGTGTAATTGTTAAAAAATCAGAGTAAATTTTTTACAATTACACATATTTTAGCATAAGCTCATCATCTCAAGTTTTATTCTTCTGGTACAGGTAAAAACCTTAGTGGCCCAAGTGGAATTCCCATAACATATTATGTTTTTACCATCATCAGACATTAATTAATCAATTAAATTTTCTATCCTGCTTTAATATTTTTATAAATATCTCAAGGCAGCAAACATACCTAGTACTCCTTGCTCCTCCTATTTTCTCCACAACAACAACCCTGTGAGATGAGTTGGGCTGAGAGAGAGTGACTGGCTCAAGGTCACCCAGCCAGCTTTCATGTCAAAGCAGGACTAGAATTCACAGTCTCCTGGTTTCTAGCCCAGCAGCTTAACCACTAGACCAAACTGGCACATCAGTAAGTCAGTTTGAAGACTGTTGTTATGCTGAAAGGTTGGGAAGTTGAAAGGAAGTTATTTTTAATAAGATTGCATGGCACATTACTCTGCTCTTCATTATCACTATCTCAAGCCTTTATGGATAAGGAGGGCAATCAGGGCCCAAGGTTGTGGCAAGTTTTAACATTTAGATTTCTGCCAGCTTTCCATTCACCAACATGATAATTGTATGTATCTCAGAAAAGAGGAAAGCTATCAGTGTTTTTTTTTTTGAATATCAAAATGTCATAAGTCTCTAAAGTAGACTTCACATAATCATATAGGACAGCAGTAAATGGAAATCAGTGCTACCCATTGTTCTTGTGCTGGCGAGTTTCTAAAAATGAACACAATTTGGAAAGTAGCAGAAAAATAATATTATTATAAATGTTTGATTCTTATTTAAATGCTAAACTAATCAACAAAAGAAAAGTACATATACAGCACCAGTAATACATCAACACAGTCTCAAAATTGATAAATATAGAAGAAATTTTAAGAAGAAAAGGGGAGAAAGCCTAGAAATTAGGTTATAAACAGGTAAACCTCCAAATCATATTATTCCATAATCTTTTTCCTAATTAAATATTGATATATCAGCAAATTAGGCATAGACTTCTTCTAGTATTATATAATAACAATTTTAGCCAGCCCCATGCCTGTAAAATCCACAATTCATGATACCTTGTTAGATTTCAAATGCTGGGGGATATAGGCAAGAACATATAGTATGTGTTTTTAATATGCAGTAATTGAAGATCATTTTAACAATCCAGTTGTTGTTGCCTCAAACACAACCATAACAGGAGAATACCAGACTGTATGTTTAATATTACAATTCCTGACTAACATCTCACACATCAGGGTGTTTGTACCCAGTCATTATTGAACAATCTCTGTGGTAGTCAGTATACACAAAATACGTTGTTGTTTTGTTAATCTCATTTAACAACATAGAAAGCTGCCATTGGTTTAACAAAACAAGATATTCAAGCTCATTATTCCAAAGGATGCATAAATAATATCCACTTCATAAACCACACAACAAAAAGTTATGGCTAAGTTGAATTAAAATAAAAGACCAATGAGGGCCATTGCATATAAAATACATAGGAGAAAAATGAATATGTATGTATGTGTGTGTGTGTGTATATATATATACACACACACACACATACAGAGAGAGAGAGAGAGAGAGAGAGAAAGAGAAAATTGAGAGCCCATGGGATGTTTGACTAGGAATTGGAGACACAATTTTCCCTTAGGCACAAAAGCTGGCTGGGTGACTTTGGACTAGTTATTTTCTTTTAGCCCTAGACTGAGAAGTTGAAAGGAATCTACCTGCTCTTGGCCAGCATGATAAATTATGGACCTTAACCTTCAAGGAAGAGGCCTTCATCCTACAGTGGATTAATTTATGCTGATAGTAAGTGTATGTATTTATGGTGACTGCAAGAACAAAAAGTATATTTCAGTAGTCATGTGATGTAAACTATGTAGAAAAACGTTCAGATTTCTCTGATTTTAAGACAGGTTCAGGTTTTTAAAGTGCTGACTACCCATAAACTAAGGAACACACAATGTTTTCAAGGAAATATTTATTTTATTATTTATTTATTAGTTTATTCAGAAATACCTCTTTTTAAAGAATATATAGTTTCCTCATGTTTAATAAACTAAACTGAATCTCTTTCACACACACACACATACATACTCACACTGTTGTCAGCCATGTAGATGTTAACTTCATATATGTTTACTTTGATATACTACCAATTGTGGTTGAAAATTCATATTGAAAAAAAGGAAGTTTTACAAAAAAACCAGTGGACACTATTAATCCTGATGCCAGGATTATGAGATCCTTCCAATCTAAGAACAACAACAACAACAACAAAAACCCAAACCCCTTTCTTGTCAATTTAGGGCATACAGCCTTCAGTATTTGGATGGATGATTTCATTACATCAGCCATGATCATGACCTTGGACTCTGACAAGATACATATCACCATGAATAGTGGCACCAAGTCAGTGATATGCCCTTCAGTTTTCTTTCTGCTTTTTTCTTTCTGCTAGGCTGTTAAAGATGAACAAGGAGTAACCCTACTTGTAGGGTTTGTAGCTAGAGAATATTATTTTTTTAGTAGCTGTAGTAACAGATATCATTAATATCAGTAATATATCATTGAAAAGAATGCTGATATCTTTCCTCATATTTTACCTAGCAAGAATCTGAAAGTAGTCTAAGATCCCCTTTTTAACTTAAGGTTACCATTACTCATCAATCCTCCCTCCACTCACACCAACATTTTTCCAATTTATAACAGACCTTATACTGATTTACGCACATGGTACTGTCCTCACCATCTTCTCCTACTTAAAAACCTCCTGACTCTTGCTTTCTTTTTTAAACTTTCAGGAATATGGATACCTGCAATTCCTCTGAGGTGAAATCATCTTTAAAATATATGAGTGTACCACTAGTCCATGCAGGCATTTAGTTCTCAAGTGAGTCATTTAGGATGGGCATATAGGCCATAAACACACATATCATGCTTCAAACTTCCCAAACTCACCTGCTCAATTCTCAGTTTTCTAGTGGTGAATTAGATGGTCCACAGGAGGATCACACTTTTATGCAACTGCTGAGCCACTGTGGTGTAGTATTTTAAGGCACTAGTTTATAAATTGGGAGAGTGTGAGTTCTAGTCCTGTGGGTGACTTTTAATGCCCTTATATCAATCAATGATGCAACTGTATCTGGAATATTGTGTGCACTTCTTGTCTCCACACCTCAGTAAGGATATAGTGGAGCTAAAGAAGGTCAGAGGAGGGCAACTAAAATGATCAAGGGGTGGAGCAGCTTCCCCATGAAGAAAGTTTGTGACATTGGGGGATTTTTAATCTATAAAGGAGGCAAATGAGAAGGAATATGATTGAGATATATAAAATTATGCATGGTATGGATAAAGTGACCAAGGAGAAGCTATTTTCCCTTTCCAAAAATACCAGAGGTCACCCAATGAAATTGAATACTGCAAGAATCAGGACAGACAAATGGAACCTTTTTTTTTTTTTTTACACAACATGTAATTAAACTTTGGAAGTTGCTGCCATGAGATGTGGTGCTAGTTACCAGATTGGCTGGCAGATCATGGAAATCATGGGGATCAATGGCTATTAGCGTTGGTGGCAATGTAACTGCCTCTGAAGGCCATCTGCTAGAAGACTACTGGGCTTCCTTGTGCAGTTGGTTGGCCACTGTGAAAACAGACTGCTGGTTTAGATGGGACAGGGGTCCTGCCTAGCAATGCATTACTTATGTTCTTCTGTTTACTTGAATGAAAGCAGAAGCATCAATGTAATGAAGAATCCTTTCAACTATTTGATGGTATATTTTTACATCTTTCTTTGAGCTGCTCAACAGAGATATAGTAGAGATACCAGACCCCTCCCTCCAAAAAAGAACCCTAGTTGATTTTTTTTCTTGTTCTAAACTTGTGTGGGATGCGAATATCCACAATACTTAGAAGATATTTCCAACTTACAAGAACCTCTGACACTAGAATATGAAGTTGGATCAGCACTCCAGTTATTATCAAGTTGGAAACCTACAGTAACTGATGTAATACTCACTGAAATACAGCAAGTGACAGAAGAAGAAAGAATAAAGGTTCTAACCCAACTTTGCCAGCAAATCTGAAGAATGACAGTGGTCAACAGATCTACAGTCCAATACCAAAAGAGGGAGGGAGGGAGGAAGCTTAACAAAGTGTGCAAACTATTGTACAATATCCTTAATTTCACATGCTAGCAAGATAATGTTTAGGACCATCCAACACAGACTAGAGCCCTACATGGAAAAAGAAATGCCAGATGTTCAGGGTGGCTTTAGAAAAGGCCAAGGGACATGAGACATTACTGCTGATACACACTGGATAATGGAGAAAACCAAAGAATACCAAAAATAAGTCACTATGTGTTTCATTATATAGAAAGGCCTTCAATTTTGTTGATATAGCAACCTGTGGAAAGTGCTCAGAAAAATGGGAATCCCAGAACATCTCATTTTCCTCATGAGAAACTTATATTCAGGTCAGGAAGTCACAGTATGGACAGAGCATGGTGAAACAGACTGGCTCCACTTTGGCAAAGGAGTGCAACAAGGCTGTATGATCTTCCCATTTATATATAACCTATATGTGGAATATATATTAAGGGAAGCTAGATTATGTGATGGGCATGGTTTTAAAACTGGAGGAAGAAACATCAGTATCCTGCACTATGCTGATGACACTACCCTGGTAGCTGAAAATGCAAAGGATCTGCAAGCTCTAGTAATAAATGTCAAGGAGCACAATGAAAAAATTGAATTAAAATTAAATATAAAGAAGACCAAACTAATGAAAACAGGTAGAACAGCCAGCCTTAGAACTGACAATGAAGATACTGAAATGGTAGATAGCTTTTGCCTTTTAGGATCAACCATCATCAGTAAAGGAACCAGCAGTCAAGAAATAAATTGCAGATTAGCACTTGAAAGAACAGCGTGAAGGCTTTGGCAAAAAAATTCATATCTGAGGTGTGTCTATACCTACAAAGATCAGAATCGTGCAAGCCATGTATTCACTGTGACACACTATGGAAGTAAAAGTTGGACTTTGAAAAAGCAGGATAGGAAAAGAATTGACACTTTTGAACTCTGGTGTTGGAGAAGACTCTTATGAATACTATGGACAGCCAAAAAAACAAACAAATGGATCTTTGAACAAATCAACCCAGAGGCGCAAATGACCAGGCTCAAATTATCCTACTTTGGACACATTATAGGAAGATCTAACTCTCTAGAGAAGGCTCTAATGCTGGGAAAGGTGGAAGGAAAGAGAAGAAGAGGATGACCAGCAGGAAGGTGGATGGGCTCAGTTACAGTGGCGATGGATGCACCATTGAAAGACCTGAAAGACCAGGTTGGGGATAGATAGTCATGGAGAAAATCTATATATGTGGTTGCTAAGAGTCAATACCAACTTGATTGCACATAATCAATCAATCAGACTTGGTTGATGATATTTGTCATTTGGACAATGAACTGTAGTTCCTGTGATATTTGTCATTTGGACATTGAACCTTAATCCCTTCCCGTAAAACAAGAGCATGCAACCTTTTTTCCATGATGTATTGCTTTAGAAGTAATCTTCTGAGCTTGCAATAGTAGATGGTGGCTTGGGCAGAATGAAAAGGGTAATGCTGAATTGTGGGGTAATGCTGAAGCAAGCAGTAGGTAGAACCAAGCCAAAACAAGGTTTAGAGACCCATTATCTTTTTGACAGCCAGTTTGGTTAAGGCACTGGGCTAGAAAGTGGGAGACTGTAAGTTCTAGTCCCACCTTAGGCACAAAGCCAGCTGGGTGACCTTGGGCCAGTCGCTCCCTCTCAGCCCTAGGAAGGAGGCAATGGCAAACCACTTCTGAAAAACCTTGCCAAGAAAACTGCAGGGACTTGTCCAGGCAGTCTCCAAGAATCAGACACGATTAAAAGGAATTTTTTTAAAAAATATTTCTGACACCTTTTTTTCTTTTTCTAACATCCTCTTTTTTTCTCTCTATTTACATGACCTTCTAATTCTTTCCCCTCTTCATGAAGTACAGAAAAAAAGACAGACTGTTCTTGACAGAGATCTGAATCGGCTGATTGGTTTTAAAGATTTTTGAATTTAGCTGAGAGTTGCTTATATCTTTAGAGCTAAAGATTTCCTAGCCCTGATAAAGGAAATCATTTTTGTTTTCTTATTACAATTTGGTGTTATGAATCTGTTCTATTCTTCTCTGAAGTGTAATTTAAAGTTTATTTGAATCCTGGGCAAAGGGACAAAGGAAGACTAAATTATAAACTTTGAAAATATGGCTTGCCATGCTTTTGATAAGACTGTGTAGCTGTTATGGGTATGTGCTGAAAGGGTAGGATACTACCCTTCCTTCAGTCTTGATTTCACTTGCTATGTTCACACAATATGCTTAAACAGGTCAGTTAAAGATCTAGAAGATGCATTTTTTACATCCTATCTTTGGTTTGGTCCTTCCTTCCTTCCTTCCTTCCTTCCTTCCTTCCTTCCTTCCTTCCTTCCTTCCTTCCTTCCTTCCTTCCTTCCTTCCTTCCCCTCCCAGTGTGCTGTGCAAGCCCAGACCATTGGTTCAATGTATTGTGTGAACCCAGAAAATAGCTTAATTCAATAACAAGGTTAAGTATGTGAATGGAGCCTTTGAGTAGCTTTAGATTAGTCTTTATATATGAATCTAACACACTGTTCTAGTCGAATATGGGAGCTGCACAATATTTTCCCATTTCTAAATTACTCTTTATAACCCATAAAAACACTAAAAACAAAATACATTATTTTGCATTACTTTACTTCCTCATAGACAACTGCACAGATGTAGAATGCAGATGTAGTCATCTGATTGTCAAGACTGTTTTAAAGGCATTTGATGTGCATATATTTATTGTAACTCCACCTGGGTTTGTCACTTGTGTTTTTCTGAAAAAATCCATATAGTACTATGACAGTATTCCTGCCAGCCAAATTAGACAATAAAAATGCTATGTGAAAACTCACTTAGTTGCATTGCTCTCCAGGGGCCAAATTAAGTTTCCATGTAGCAGTGTTACAGTGAATGAAATTACATACTAGGAATGTAGTCTAATGTTTTCTAATATTCATCTTTCTTAAAGCATGAAAAATTCTAGATGGAATGCTCAGTATTAAAGTCGCAATGCCAAACTCTCTTTGATACTACCATACACTCATTGGTTATTTCTGTTTGTTTTAACATGCCTTTTAATTTTAATTATTATTACTCTGAGAAAGGATGCTTTTGGAACAATTTGATCAATAACAAAAGCAAGCAACAACTACAATGTAAATGTTTCATGTTTTCTTTTCTATGGAGTGAGAGTTAAATCTGCTTTGCTTGACCTCCAGTCAAAAGAGCAGTGATATCCATATGTGCAATGCCAAGACATGTGTTTCTGTCACAAAATAAGTATGGATTTCATTGAGCTTTTTTAAAAAATAATAGTTGAAGGATCCTTGGAGAAAACATTCACCCATAGGGGAAAAGGATGCCAGTATGCGAGTTGAACAAAATATTTATTCTGTTGAATTTCTGAGGGTTGGCCAAACTATATAGGACTGTTGCCCCACCTTTTTTGAATCCTGAATGAACTCTTTTTCCAAGAAATAGCAAGGTCTTACTTTTGCAAAACACAAGCCTAAATGGTCCTTCCTTGAATGCTGGGACAACATTTTACAACATAAATAATCAGACTATAGTGTCTTGCCAGATTTATCATCTCCTCTTCCTCTATTTCTTTCTTTTTATAATGGCTACAGTCCTTTGCACATATGCCTATGAGTCAGTCCCAGTGAAATTAGTGAAACTTCTTGGAAAGTGGGTAAATTTTTTACTGGAGCAGATTTTTCCAGCACATTAGGGAAAACTCTTTAATAGCATGAGTTGTTAAAACTGGAACAATTTTGCTATGGAAGTTGGGAGAGTCTTCATTAAACGTATTTAAACATAGGTTGATTGGCCAGTTGTCAGGAATTCTGTAGTTGCATTTTGTGCTACAAATTCTGAACTGAACTGAGGTTGGTTTCATGGCATGCAATATTCCAAAGTTTACAAATTTATGAATAGACCTTCATGTTTTGTTCTTTATTCGTTCAGTCGCTTCGACTCTTTGTGACTTCATGGATCAGCCCACGACAGAGCTTCCTGTTGGTTGTCGCCACCCCCAGATCCCCCAAGGGTGAATCTGTCACCTCTAGAATGTCATCCATCCATCTTGTCCTTGGTCAGCCCCTCTTCCTTTTGCCTTCCACTTTCCCTAGCATCAGCATCTTCTCCAGGGTGTCCTGTCTTCTCATTATGTGGCCAAAGTATTTCAGTTTTGCCTTTAATATCATTCCCTCAAGTGAGCAGTCTGGCTTTATTTCCTGGAGTATGGACTGGTTTGATCTTCTTGCAGTCCAAGGCACTCTCAGAATTTTCCTCCAACATCATAGTTCCAAGGGATCTATCTTCCTTCTCTCAGCCTTCCTTATGGTCCAGCTCTCGCAGCCATACGTTACTATGGGGAATACCATTGCTTTAACTATGTGGACCTTTGTTGTCAGTGTGATGTCTCTGCTCTTAACTATTTTATTGAGATTTGTCATTGCTCTTCTCCCAAGGATTAAATGTCTTCTGATTTCCTGACTGCAGTCAGCATCTGCAGTAATCTTTGCACCTAGAAATACAAAGTCTGTCACTGCCTCTACATTTTCTCCCTCTCTTTGCCAGTTGTCAGTCAAGCTGGTTGCCATAATCTTGGTTTTTTGAGGTTTAACTGCAATCCAGCTTTTGCACTTTCTTCTTTCACCTTCGTCACGAGGCTCCTCAGTTCCTCCTCGCTTTCAGCCATCAAAGTGATGTCACCTGCATATCTGAGTTCGTTAATGTTTCTTCCAGAGATCTTAACCCCAGCCTTGGACTCATCCAGCCTAGCACATCGCATGATGTGTTCTGCGTACAAGTTGAATAGGTAGGGTGAGAGTATACAACCCTGCCGTACACCTTTCCCAATCTTAAACCAGTCCGTTGTTCCATGGTCTGTTCTTACTGTTGCTACTTGGTCATTATACAGATTCCTCAGGAGGCAGACAAGATGACTTGGTATCCCCATACCGCTAAGAACTCGCCACAATTTGTTATGGTCCACACAGTCAAAGGCTTTAGAATAGTCAATGAAACAGAAATAGATGTTTTTCTGAAACTCCCTGGCTTTTTCCATTATCCAGCGGATATTGGCAATTTGGTTCCTAGTTCCTCTGCCTTTTCTAAGCACAGCTTGTACATCTGGCAATTCTTGTTCCATAAATTGTTGGGGTCTACCTTGCAGGATCTTGAGCATTACCTTACTGGCATGTGAAATGAGTGCCACTGTTCAATAGTTTGAACATTCTTTAGTGTTTCCTTTTTTTGGTATGGGGATATAGGTTGATTTTTTCCAGTCTGATGGCCATTCTTGTGTTTTCCAAATTTGCTGGCATATGCCATGCATCACCTTGACAGCATCATCTTGCAAGATTTTAAACGGTTCAGCTGGGATGCCGTCGTCTCCTGCTGCCTTGTTATTAGCAATGCTTCTTAAGGCCCATTCAACCTCACTCTTCAGGATGTCTGGCTCTAGCTCACTGACCACACCATCAAAGCTATCCCCAATATTGTTATCCTTCCTATACAGATCTTATAGGAAGGATAATAATATCTTTCCTATAAGATCTGTATGGCAAGAGTGTACTGTATATTCTTGCCACCTTTTCTTGATCTCTTTTTCTTCTGTTAGGTCCTTGCCATCTTTGTTTTTGATCATACCCATTTTGGCCTGGAATTTACCTCCAATGTTTCTAATTTTCTGAAAGTGGTATCTTGTTCTTCCTATTCTATTGTCTTCTTCCACTTCTGTGCATTGCTTGTTTAAAAATAATTCCTTATCTCTTCTGGCTAACCTCTGGAATTTTGCATTTAATTGGGCATATCTCCCCCTATCACTGTTGCCTTTTGCTTTCCTTCTTTCTTGGGCTACTTCTAGTGTCTCAGCAGACAGCCATTTTGCCTTCTTGGTTTTCTCTTTCTTTGGGATGTATTTTGTTGCTGCCTCCTGAACAATGTTGTGAACTTCTGTACATAGCTTCCTTTATTAATTGGTTTAAACATTTTTATCAAGACACACAATATCAAAGAGGAATGTGGATTGGTTCTCCAAATTAGGGAAAAATAATTTGATTTAAAGCCTAAGTGGAAACGAAGTGGTAATGGGCAGACTCATATAAAATGGAGATTAAGCCATGGGGAAAATAGCTGTGGAAGGATTTAGGTGAGGCTTTCAGGACATCCAGAAGTAACTAAAACACTTAATCCGATCTACTTCTACATCTAGAGGTATGAGTGTGTATGGGTGTGATTGATTCTTTTTTTCCTGAATATTGGAAGACTTCATTGCACCTTTTTTTCTTTCCCAGAACCACATTGTTTTTTTTTTCCCCCCAGGGAAACTTAAAGACAAAAGCCTCTAAGCAAGCTCATTCCTGGTTAATCAACCTCAATTGGGCAGGGAGGTTGTGATTATACAGGAATTAGGCAAATGTCTCTCTTGCATTTCCTTAGTAGATGGGAAAGATACTAAGTTTCAATGGTTCTAGTTTAGTAGGGACCTCTAGTGGCTTATCTATCTAGAAAACCAGTTATAAATGAACTTGCATCCGCACAAAATTATTTTATATATTGCCAGGCTGATATGGGAAGAGTTACTCTATAAGGAGACTATTTATTGAGAACTCTCATAATGAAATGGCTAAGGGACAAAATTGGGAATTAGAAAATCCCTGGTTCAGATTCTGCTTCTGCTATGAATTTGTTAAATAGTTTAAGGCATACCACCAGAAGTTATTCCCTTTTGCAACATGGGAGTAATAAAATTCTGATTTGGCCACAGAGTTACTGTAAGCATTGCAACTAGATAAAGAAGTGGTGCATTTGTTATTTTAATGCATTATACAGATACTAATCCATGGTGCCTTATAAGGGAAGATTAGATTCAGTGGCAGGATTAGTTCAGAATTTTTAATGAAGTACATGAAGTAAGAAAAACATGAAGTAGAGAAGTCTGACATAAAGCAAATTTCTCTGTTGGAAAAACGTAAGTTTGGAAGAACGAAGAGGAATATTAAGTCAAGGAAGGATAGAGTGAACCAATAGGAACTTCTGGCCATATTGTCCTTCAGATGAAGTTAGGACCAATATGGGATACACTCAGAAGCTTTGTAAGATTAATACCTTTGGCCAGAGGTACAGAATGTTTGGGGGGGCTGAGTGCCACAATTGGCCTTTAAGAAGAATGCTGCAATCCCCTGATCAGTCCAGGATAAAAACAGTAATTTAATTAATTACTCCCCACATAACATACAATCATTTGCCCATTGTTAAAAACTACAGTTTAGTAGGTTTCTGCGGGCTGCATCATAGGTCTTTGGGAGAGCATGTAAGAAGCTCTGGGGTACAGGTATCCACCTTTGGCCTAAGTGAACTCATTTGTCACATTATGATTTAAAATTGAATGGATTTCAGTGTTACTCATGACAATGGGCACCTTAGTTCTTTCAAAGAAATTAATTAGTATTTTATGCTTTACCTAATTATATCTCTAGTGAATATTTATTTAAATCTTACTTGAACTTTGTAGGATAAGCTTGACAAACTTCCATTAAGTATATGCATAGATTTGTTAAGGGCTTGTTTTCAAGTAACTTTATTCTGTGTTCTTCCCTTACAGAATACAGAATATCAACTTCGTGTTCTTTTCTAGAATGCTTTTAACTGGACATCACTATATCATCTCCCATGAAATCCTGTGATGCTATTTTGACACTGCAGCATTATTTAAAGAGACATTTATTGAGACTAATTTTCATTTTAGTTTCATTTAGTATTCAGAGAAACATCTCCACAGGTATACAAGGACATTGTTTAGTCTTGATGTTATAACATAATCTACATAAATTTGCATAAAATAATTAGGCAGGGCTTGTGAATCACAAGCAATTATTATATGTACTCTGTCATGTAATCTCAGCTGACAAAACCTATATCAATTTTTCATTGCTGTTGAAAGGTTATAAAGGAACTGAAACTTTATTTCTGAAGTCTCCTTCCAGAAAGCAAATATTTATAAAGACTGTGAGGATATTTGAGGATGGTGGTGAATATAGCATACAATACAAGAGGACAATATGATAGCTAACCCAAGCTTACAAGTGAAGCAATTCCTAAAAAGTAATTAGTTGAATCATTTCCAACAAACAAACAACAAATAAATGGGATCAAAGCAGTCCTTGGGAAAACTTGTTGGATGTTATAAAACTATATGTAGTCCTTTAAAGCTATCACACAGAATGAGGTACCACAATGTTCCACCTCTGTTCTTTGGAATTCAAATTTACCCCAGCTGGTAGACTTTGATTTGGGTAGTTTTGCAAGGGTGTGTGAATGGAATGTTTAATTTCATTAGTTTATTGTTACTTTTAGTGAACAGTACAAGTTGTAATTATTTTGTTGTGCCTTAGTCTCCAGAGAAAACATAAGTAGGTCTGGAGATGTCATAAAAACTGTACTTATTAATATTAATTTATTTGGTAAATTTATATAGCTGCCCATTTCATATATGTGACTCTGGGTGGCAAACAAAGTTAAAAAAAGAACAGTACAACTAATAAGTTAAAAAAAAATCCCAAGAAGCTTTAAAACATTAAAAGCAGTAAAACCATTAGAACCATAAAACATAAATTTGTGGGAGAGTGCAGTCAGATTCCCTAACAATATAACCATACCTACATTACTTGTTACCCTTTTGGTTTCACTAGTTGACAAACAGGGCAGGGTCTACAGTAATGGGCCACACCTTTACTAATCCCTGGCCAATAAAATCTGTCTAATATTCTAAATGTTGTATGGTCTCTACCCATATATCCAGACAATGGATTTTTATAAGCTAGTTCCATTGTAGCCTTGTAATATTCCTGGGGAACGACTGTTTGTTCTATTTGTTCCTTTGTATATGGATGGAGCCTAATTCAAAACAGCAGCCCTGATTTTTCTTGGAATCTGGGTGTTGTTTCTCTCTTTCCCTCCTGTTCTGCCACTAACCAATAACATTTTAAGATGAGATCCTTCTTCTGTAAGGGCACTAAATCAATTTCCCATTTACGAGTGTCTGTCCCTATGGGTTCACCTCTGGCTTTCATAAGAC
The DNA here is from genome assembly GCF_035149785.1 of Candoia aspera. Lineage (NCBI taxonomy): Eukaryota > Metazoa > Chordata > Lepidosauria > Squamata > Candoiidae > Candoia > Candoia aspera. The sequence continues at coordinate 228,793,213 of NC_086154.1, forward strand.
TTACTCCTTTCTAGGACATCCCACTTCTCCTATTAAATTAGCATTACAATCTTTTGACAAATATCTGTTTTTCCCACAACTGTAACAACCATGGGTTTCTCTATCTTCCCAGTGTCTTCCTTTCATTTGGATAGGAGGCTTCAATCTGCTGTTTTTGCTTTACTGCTATGTATTACATTGTTAGGAATGTACCTTTTAGTTTTTTCTCATTTTCTCATTATTTAATTAATTATACATATCAACTTACTTATGTGGTTGATTATACTGATGAGACCATGGACAAGGCTTGCATCTCAATGCCACATTTGAGGTCTTGCTTTTTGGAACCTTCTCCCACTAGGGAGATATCTATACCTGGATTTAACAAATGTATAAGGCATAGGCCAAGTTCTGGATATGTATTTATCCTGAAGAAGTGGTGCCTGCTTCAGAAATTAAGTAGCATAGAAAAATACCTACTTCACAAAAAGCTATATTCAAATCTTTGTTGTTTATTCGTTTAGTCGCTTCTGACTCTTCGTGACTTCATGGACCAGCCCACGCCAGAGCTTCCTGTCAGTCGTCAACACCCCCAGCTCCCTCACGGACGAATCCAACACCTCTAGAACATCATCCATCCATCTTGCCCTTGGTCGGCCCCTCTTCCTTTTGCCTTCCACTCTCCCTAGCATCAGCATCTTTTCCAGCGTGTCCTGTCTTTTCATTATGTGGCCAAAGTATTTCAGCTTTGCCTTTAATATCATTCCCTCAAGTGAGCAGTCTGGCTTTATTTCCTGGAGGATGGACTGGTTTGATCTTCTGGCAGTCCAAGGCACTCTCAGAATTTTCCTCCAACACCACAGTTCCAAAGCATGTATCTTCCTTCTCTCAGCCTTCCTTATGGTCCAGCTCTCGCAGCCATATGTTACTATGGGGAACACTATTGCTTTAACTATGCGGACCTTTGTTGTCAGTGTGATGTCTCTGCTCTTAACTGTTTTATCGAGATTTGTCATTGCTCTTCTCCCAAGGATTAAATGTCTTCTGACTTCCTGACTGCAGTCAGCATCTGCAGTAATCTTCGCACCTAGAAATACAAAGTCTTTCACTGCTTCTACATTTTCTCCCTCTATTTGCCAGTTATCACTCAAGCTGCTTGCCATAATCTTGGTTTTTTTGAGGTTTAACTGCAAGCCAGCTTTTGCACTTTCTTCTTTCACCTTCATCATAAGGCTCCTCAGTTCCTCTTCGCTTTCAGCCATCAAAGTGGCATCATCTGCATATCTGAGATTGTTAATGTTTCTCCCAGCGATTTTAACTCCAGCCTTGGATTCCTCAAGCCTAGCATGTCACATGATGTGTTCTATATTCAAATCTAGTTGATAGCAATTGCAAAATTTGTGGTCATTTTTTTAAAAATAAAGTTGGATAGAATAGCATGCTGAGTTCTGTTGTTCATATATCACTAACACAGGCCAGACTTACACTGATTTATGCATTCCTACTCAGAAGATTCTTGCCTGCCATGTTACTGCTGAAGGCACAAAACCAGGAGGAAAAAAAAAAAGAGGTAGCTATTCTAATTGAGTTCTACAAACAAGTCTGAATGAAATTTAAATTCAGACTTCAAGGGATAAGCAAAGAAAGTGCCTAAACAGATGTCAAGTTTGCATTCCTATATTTTCCTTAAAATAATGTAACATAAGATCTCATTTTTCTTCTGTCCCATTTATTGGTTTTTGCCAATTCTGTTTAAAAATGCATCCTTCCATACACTTCCTATGGAAATATAATGACTTTTGGCTGGGGGAATGAACTAGAAGGGTGGAACATAAATGGAATAAAGTGTTCTACAAGACATGGTACGTAATGGTGGTGGCAAATAATTAGTCTGGTAGCAGCTTTTCTGATTAACAAATCTTATTAAAAGGTATAAGCTTTTATGAGATGTAGCTGATTTTTTCAGATGCATAGAACGGCTAGAGTGATGTAGGATTTTAACTGGGGGGAGATAGGGGGAAATGGAGGGGAAAAGGGAGCAGTAGGTTGGTTATGCTGATGCAGGTTACGTATGAGACAGATTACACGTTCCTTATTAATGAACTCTTGTAATGTGTTAAAAACCCATTGTGTCTGTTGATATCTGTTAAGCCTGTCTGAAACCTTTTGCTGCTTGTATTCTACAAGTGTGTAAGTTATTGAATGAAACCTTGAAAAGACACACTTCACAAACACTTCAGAAATTATACTGTAGACTCTACTTGAATAACTTACTGTATATGGAAGCATGGCATGTAAGTTATTCAAGTAGGGTCTACAGTATAATTTTACAATTTTGAAGGCAAAAGACACAGTTCACAAAACTTGGAAAGAAAGCAGATAGAAGTGTCTGTGCATGCACCACACAAGTACACAAGTCTTAGAAATGGTGCAGCCACTTTAATGATTCAGAAAACTGCTTTGTATGTACATCTGTGGGACTTTGCACAGCCTTGGTAGCAGATTCTACATTTTAAGAGGGTGATATATTCTGGTGCTAATGGACAGAAGTTGATGAGCACATTCATACTCCTCCATACACAAATCAGAATAATCCAGGAAAATAAAATGTATAATTATGAAAAGATGTCACAGGTTGCTGAAATATTGAAAATGTAGCATGACGTTAATTTAGCTAGCAATATGTAATTTTAAGACTTTGTGCTTCTCAAGAGCACAAGTTGCACGTGATGAAGTGAGTTGCAGCTCGTGAAAGCTTATGCTTTTTAATAAAATTTCATAGTTGGAAAAGGTGCTATCAGACTCTTGATGTTTTGCTTCAAAAGCGAAACTGCTTAAAGCTGTGATGAGAAATCAAGATTCAGCATGGGGGCAGGGGGGACCACAATATATAGGCAGTTGCATATGGTAGGAGGTCTCCAATGAAACATAGTGACTCTTCTGTGTGAATCTGTCCAGTTCACATCTAGCTTTATTTAGTTCATCTTATATTCTGTGATTCTGTACCAATAAAGCAGCAGTCCTGCAGTCTATGCTGAATGTATTCGGTGTTCTGTATGAAAACATTGTTGTTACCAAGGTCTTCAAAGGATCCAAAGACCAATTCAAGGGTTCAGTGTAGAACACACCGATTTCTTGAAAGTTATGCATGACAATAAATCTCTAGATGTTAACGTGTAGGCACTTTATACTTCCTATGACATATTGATTAATTTTTGTTGGGTTGGTGATTCCAAGTTTCTCTGATGCTATATTCATAAGTGGCATTTAACTTTTACTGATGTACTGTATGTGCTGCATCAGTAAACTGAACAGAAAGAAGCGGTATTCTTTGGAAGGTACATTTGATTTAAAATAGTTGTCTTTCATTTTAACACCAGATAGAATACTCCAATTCTATGTGAAAATACTGTTAGAAACTGCAGTGTGATTTTATTCAGTGATTAATTGGATAAAGAATTTAATGACCAATTAATGTAGCCCTCAGTAAAAGAAAATATATTGCAGTTTGAATTTCTGACCTCCTTATTATGCAGATTTATTATGTTTTCCATGTAACTATCATTACAGTGAAATCCAAAAGGATTATGGTATATTGTGTTTTAACCAAAAGTGATTTAGGTGTTTCCTTATCAAATTTCTACCCTATTGGAATCTAAGTTGGCTTCCACCAACTTACAACAAAATAAAACGTAAGAAATATAATCACCCTGAAAGGCTGATATCAAATGTGAAAGCCTCACAGCATTTTTCCTTTTCTTTCTCTAATTAAGGTGAAGCCATTTAAGTTTCTTTCTAACACCTCTTCCTTTCCTGGGTTTAATTCATGTTTTGCCACCTGCTGCATTCCTTTTCCAAGGTCACCTCTGTAATTCTCTATAACTTTCAACTAGAGTGAGAGGGGGCAGGGAGAAGAGATTTAAATTCTCATTCAGTCACAAAGCTCACTGAGTGACTCTGGGCTCTCTCTGGGCCTAACTGACAAAATACGATTATTGTGAACATAAAAGGAGGAGGGCATGGTATATTAAGCTCTTAGAGAACAGAGAGGAAGTAAATGCAACAAATAAATCAGAAGATTAATGCTACAGGCTTGTGTGTCAGGGCAATTGTATCACAAAGGGAAAGCAACTCAGTTGTTAACAGTCTCATTTAAAAAATCTTATTTTCAAAAAAATGAGAATCGGTATATAAGGTGATACAGTTCATTTTAGCCTTAATCCAAACCCCTGTATTTCCAGGTATGTCAGGTACAATCCAACAAAGAAATTGCCTTTTTATTTGTATTGGAGCAAATAAGGCCAAGCCTTGCTTCTAGCCACAGAGTGGTCAGATTGGCTTTTATTTGCATGAAAAAAAAAAAGTTTTTTAATTGCCATGCTCCATCATACAACAAATTAAAATTAACCTGCTGAAGTCTGCTGATTATATATTTTTTTTAAAAAAAGAAAAGGGAATAACAATGCCAGAGATAGTGCCCACTATTAAGGGCAACATATTCATGAATTGAAGAAGTTTTGAAAGGGTAGGAAGCAAAGCTGCAATGTAGGATGTAATTGTAATTTACTCTTGTAGCTACTACCATTTTTTTCTTGTATGTGAACTATTTTACCATTTTTTTCCACAAGATTTTCCAGGAGAATGACTTATGTTTTGGAACAGGAGGTCAACCATTGCTCCATCTACTTCAGCAGTCTTCACCAGGGATAAAGCAGTGAAAGTTGAGGGCTTGAGCATTGTAACTTAGCCTTCCAACTTTCCAGAAGGCTGTGGAGGCCTTCCAGATATGTGATGATGTCACCGAAAGGATTGGAAGCATTTTTTTTTTTTTTGCGATTTTTGGAGGAATTTAATATAAGAATTGAAGCAGGTTTCCCTAAGCCTCTAAAAGTCCCCAAACTGTTGTTTTGACCAATTTTAGGCCTTAAAAAACCTTGAAGAATCACTAATTTTCCCCTCAATACCTTAGGGTACTGGGGGCTACAAATAAGGACCAGGGATACCTGTATCGTATAGGCTGTGGGTAGCCTACTCATAGTCTACACAGATTAATAATAGTTCTATCTGTTTGAATGAAAACCCTTCTCTTCATTTTGGAAACAGTGGTAACGACTCCATAGAGAGAAGCATTGGAACAGACATAGTGAGAAATGGAAGTACTTGCCCAGGTTTTGGGACTTGCTTTCCAATTATTAATCAACCCACTTTTTCTTCAGTGAATCTAGTATAGCATTTGCCTTACATGGAGTTTAGTTATTATTTATTTATGTTAATGGGCTTAGAAACCACTTAGAATCAAAACTAACTCTGAGGAGAGTGCATCCGAACCATTGTAAATTATTAAAAGCATACAATATTCAGATCAAGGAACTGCTAATTGTCTCGAGCACCATGTTATAAGGAAAAACAGATCAAAATTGAATAAATAAATAAATTGGGGAGTCCTTCAGTTATTCACTATATCATGAAACCTGATCAAGATTGTAATCCATCCTTGGCCTCTGCTACCTAGAAAACCCAAAATAAATCCAGGTATCTTCACAACAGATTTCATTACAATACAGGTAGTCCTCACTTAGCAGCCACAATTGGGACCAGTAACTCTGTTGCTAAGCACCACAGTTGCTAAGCATAAAATCACATGACCGTGATGGGCTTATGATGTTACTTCCTATATGGTCATTAAGCAAATCACTGTGGTCATTAAGTGAGACACCACATGACCGCGACTTGCAATTTTACTTCTCTGTTTTCCATTAACTCTGCTTGTCAGAAGCTGTTTTTGAAGCATGTAAATGGCAATCATGTGACCTCAGGATGAGGTGACTGTCGTAAATGCAAGGATTGGTCACAAAGCTCTACATTTTTACACTGTCATAACTTTGAATGATCACTAAGCAAGGCAATCAGTAAGTGAAGACTACATGTCTGTGTCATGGTGGGCTCAAATTTGGAGTCAAAATCTTCAGACGAAGAAGGGCAGTCACATTCAGAAGTGGCCTTAGATAATGAGCAGTCAGCTCTGGGGTCAACAGATGAACGGCCACCTGAGCAGGCAGAGGAGGCAGGCCTGGCCAGCAATCAACAGCTGCCGCTGCTCTCTGAAGATGAGGGCACAGAATTACCACCCCCTCCTGAAGCAAGAGCCCAGCAAGCAGAAAAAAGACCAGAGCAAAGGAATTCAGCGAGGCTACTCCCTAGGAAGCCCTCCTAAATGAGCCACACCGGGACGCTCTTATTTACGAAGAGCTATGAGTTTGAGTCTCTTGTTGGAAACAACTGTTTGCAAATCCAGACTCTGTGTGCCTCAAACCCGTGCGACTGTGACTCTGAACCCGGAGCAGCTGACGACCTCGCTGATGCTTTGGATCCTGGATTTGCCTGACTACTCTTGTGCCTGCTCCTTGGATTTTTGGACTCTTTCTTTAGGCAAGTTTTGCTGGACTTGTGGGGACTTGGTTGCTTTTGCATGTGTGTCTATGCATATAACTTCCCTTGCTGTTTGCTATTGCTTAAAAAAAACCATCTAGTAAAAGTTTGCAATTACCTCTTTGTGTATTTGTGTGAATTTGGCCTGAGATGGGACAGTATGTGGGAAAGCACTAATTTCTAACCAACCAAGATGCCAAATGATCTCAGCACTGAGGCATACTCTGAAAGGAGAGCCAATGCCTAGAAAATAAGAGAAAGGAAAACGTGCACTCTTGTTTAACATAGTACATATGCCAGAAAGCACTCCTGCGTTTGACTAATTATTCACCCAATCAACTTCAACTTTATCCCTTAAGAAAACCCAGCACAGAAGAAGATTGGATAACAACACTGAACTATTCTGTAGGATTTTCATGCACCACTGCCATTGGGCATAGCAATATGCAGCTCCCTTGCAAGGTGGCCGCAATTCACATTGTCTTGCCCACTGTACCAACCTTTGCAACATGTGGGTGTTATCTGCGTGCATTAGCAGTTAGAAACTCAGGGGGAAAAAAATCACATTTTTTTAAAAAGTGCATTTGACTTTGAAAGATCATAAATTCTGACTCTGCTAATACCTTTTGTAGACACTCTACTGCCCAATTCTAGTTACACTAAGTGAGAAGTTCGTTGTTGTTCCGGCAGAGACTAGCCTTTTCTTTTAAAGTTCTAGGAACGTCCTTCTTCAGGCAGCGTATATGTCAGTTAATGCTAGACTGTTTATTGATTGGCTAAAAGCTCTATAAAGCAGGGTCAGATTTTTTTTCTCCAAATGGGTAGGTACACATTTTCCTTTCTCAAAGGCCTAGAAATTAGTTGCTAAATAAAAGCTGAGGGAAATAAGCAGAGCTGCTCTTTAGGTGCTGGGGAGGTCTTTGAAGGGATGCTTTATCTCAGAAAAGGCTTAAGTAAAACACTTCTTCAAAGCTCTTCTGCAAAGAGTTTTGCAGTGTCCCACTTTTCATTGCTGGAATAGCTGCAGTGCTATGCTTCATTTGTCAAAAATGGTTTCTGATTATGTGCTGAAGCCCCTTCCAGCTGTGGTACTTCACAAAGGCAGACTGACTTGTCTCTGCGAGGAGCTTCATTGCATAGAAGCACAGCAGCATGCCTCCATGAGGCAAAACTGCTCAAGTTGGATGGACTACAATGTCCATAGGCCTAGCACTATCACATTTATGTCCTGTTGGACATTTCCATCGAGCATTTGGTTGGATCAGAATTCTGGGCTAGTTAATCCTTTGGTTTGATTCAACAGGGCTCTTAATGTTTTAATTAATACTAGACAAGCTGTGACCCATTGGGTCATCCTTTCAGAGATCTTTCCTTACCTAAACAGAGAAACAGAATGACAATGGGTGGGCAAAAAAGCAGTGGGAGTGGAAGTGACTTCTGACTTCCTGCTGGCTTCCCCATTGACTTTGCTTATAGGAAGCTGGCAGGTAGCATTGGATATCACTCTTCCTCCTCCTTGGCTGACCCACGGAACTGCCTGCTGCTTTGCTGGGGGGAGGGGGAACAAAGGGAGCTGTGGACCACAAGGAAAACTGCACCCCCACTCCCCATCCTAGTGTGTGCCCAAGGGCTCCCTTCCTGTAGGGAGGAAGGTGGCTTTCCTGTTGACCACCAGCACCACCCAGCCAGCCTTACCTTGCCAGTAGGCATCTGAGTCACTCCCTCATCCTTCCCTTGCCACCCACTGCCACTAAGAGATTTCAGCCTCAGTTCCAAAGCAGCCAATTGCTGCTCATCCATTGGGCCTTGCCACCAGCTGATTGGGCACAGCAGTGGGAGCAACCTCTGACTTCCTGCTGGCTTCCCCATTGACTTTGTTTGTGGGAAGCTGGCAGGGAATATTGGAAATCACTCCTCCTCCTCCTCCTTGGCTGACCCATAGAACTGCTTGCCACTTTGCTGGGATGAGCCAGTTGGGCACAGGGGCCAGAGGGGGGTAGGAAAGTAGGCAGGAATAAACCCTTCCCATCTTCCCTTGGCCACATAACATGCGGGTTTCTGCGAAGTGTAGTTGGAAGGCACACTGAAGCACAGAAGTGGCCACAACGTTGCCAAATTTCAATCCAACAGGAGACATGGGTCCCAGATTTTGGATGCCTTCTTTAAGTCAGCCCATTTGAGGTACCTTGGTTCAAAAATTGTTGTTCTGTGAAGCACCACTCTGCCCAACTGAAGGTTACAAACAGACAAAGAGACATGAGAGTTTTAGTAGTATATACTATAGATTTCTCACATTTAAAAGCTGGTCATGAGAAAGAGATTGATTTATTCCTTTGTTGATCATCTATCTATCTATCATCTATCAATCATCTTTTATTTATTATTTGTTCAGAACTAACAATTAGTTCTGAGATTCTCCTCAGATGTAATATTTAAAATTTCATAATTCTATACTCATCTTTTTTTCTTTGAATAAAATATCTTAGTTGGTAGTGATCTTTTGTTTTGTTAATGAATTTGAAATTTAGTCTGCACACTTTGGTATTATTCATTTTAAAATAGTTGCTTGCTTCTTCCAATGAAATACATGAGATCAATTGGAGTCAGCAGCTGTATCCATGCATCAGAATGCCTAAACCTGCAACAGATCACTTTCAGCATATGCACCAATCCAAAAACCCTTTCCTGAGAAGTCTTGAAGAGTCAATCTATCTTCTCCCAAGATGGAATATGACATCAATTAGAGATATTGAAATGGAATTTTGAACAGAGACTTATTTATGATAATAAGGTGTGACAAAAATCATCTACCAAGCTAAAGCAACTATTGTCATTTCCCCTAAGGAGCAGGGATAAAATTTAGATAAACTTGCCAAGAGACAGCTGCTATGATTAAGCAACTTCTCATTCCACAGCAGTCAAACCTAATTTATTAAAATGATTGGAGGAAACAACCGCAAGGGTGTATTTTCTCTAAACAGGAAGACATTGCCAGACATTGTAGTGCCTCTTACCATTCTACATTCTTCTTACCATTCTACATTCTACAAATTATGCAATCTCAGCTTCTTGTTTTGCTGACTAAAGTTAGATTTTTGACTCTTTCTTGTGATCAAAGTGAAATAAAAGCACCACTTCTGTTGTGGGAATAAATTCATTAAACTAGCACATAGCTGTCCCATGTATGTAAAGAAACATATCCTATAATATATATTGAAAAAACAAGTGAATTGCTGTAGGGATTTATTCAGAGAGGAATGTATTCAACTTAATTACACTTGACAGTTGATTACTGAAATACTACAAGTCATATTGAATTCAGTTCCTTCCAGGAAAATATAAACAGGTATTACTCAACCTACAATCATTTGATTAGCAATGATTGTTACAAAGTTACAATGGTGCTGAAAAAAGTGACTTATGACCAGTCCTCACACTTATGACCATCACAGCATCCCTGCGATCACATGATCAAGATTCAGGTGCTGGTATTTACAATGGTTGCAGCATCCTGGGATCACGTGATCACCATTTGCAATCTTCCCAGCCCGTTTCTGACAAGCAAATCAATGGGAAAATACAGATTTACTTAACAACCACAGGATTCACTTAATGACCATGTGACTCACTTAATAGCTGTGGCAAAGAAGGTCATACAATTGGGCATGGTCATGTGATGCCTCATGTAATGACCGCATCACTTAGCCACCAAAGTTCCAGTCTCAATTGTGGTCATAAATCAAGGAGTACCTGACTGCAGCCAAAATTGATATACTGATTATTCCAAAAATTAAAAACTAAGTTCATGATAGTTTTGAGATAATTTTCAGATTTTCTTGAAGCAAAGATCCTGGGCTGGAATCTGGAATTGGTTTTCCAGATTTCCAGAAAATCCAGAATTACTTTTACCCCCTCCTTCCCAGTGTCACTTTTGTAGATGTGGCCAAAAAAAAAAGAAGTGATGAGGAGGGCTCTCTGCTGAATTTCAGTACTGACCCTTCAGTAGCCCCCCCCCCTAATCATTCTATAACTATGAATGTTAATATTATTAAGCCCACCTAATGGCCCAGGAACACCCCATGCCGGCTTATTATTGAAGCTTAGTTCACACACATACAGGAAATTATTGGAAGACACATTTAAAACTGATTTGTTTCTGTGAGAGGGAAAGAGAGAAAATGTGGAGTACAACCACACGAAATCCTGCCGTATACAGTAGATACTTAGAGCAAGATCTATAGTTCTGTAAACAATAGTGGTGCAATAAAGATTATACTGCAGCTAGGCTGATCCATTTCAATGTCCAATCTGGATTGAGATTTGGGGGAAAATCATAGTTTTGTTATCTCCATACACTAGCACAGAGAAATCAGTCTTATTTTTGGTTTGGATTTTTTTCCTAGCACCATGGGATATACTTATTAGACAAGATAATTTTTGAGGAGATGTCAGAATTTCAGTAGCTGACAGTTTGTGATTACTCTTATCTTTCTACTAAGAGTACAGAAAAGCTATTGAGGAAGGAAATCATTTTTTTTTTTTTTTACATTTGCTCTCTCTAACTGTGCTTCATTATCACTAGTCTGATTTTTTTTTATCTGCCGAGCTGCATTAGCTACCTAACTTGGCATAGTGATGGATTCATGTTTATAAAATCTTATCATTTGTTCATTAGCCAATATTTCTACTCTGATTGGCTGACATTTCAGGAGGTCTCACAGGTGTTTTTCCATTTAACTGAAGACAACTGTACATGTATTTCAGACATTCAGAAATGTGTATAAAATTAAGGTTTTTTTCATAGTTTTAAATTTTTGTTTAAAAAGAGAAAACTGTCTACTTCCTGGTAGTAATGTTTGAATTGTCCATTTAGAGCATTTTGTTTGTGTTTCCTTAAGCATATTCAGATGTCCACTTGCACTGACATGATTCTCTGGATCAGCCTTTCTCAACCTAACCCTTGAAATATTTTCCAGGGCTCGGGAACCCCTGCACATTCGGGCTCAAATATAGGCCAGAAGTTAAAAAGTATTATATTTGTTTCCTGTGTAGGCCTGTATATACTGTATGCATTAAGAGTGTTCTTAAACTAACAATAAAGAATGAAACTTACCCATTTAATGTGAAGTTGCCTGATTTTGAAATATATTTTTTTTAAATAAATTGTGATCTCCCAGGGAACCCCTAGTGACCTCTCACGGAACCCAAGGGTTCCAGGGAACTCTGGTTGAGAAGCCCTGATCTGGACTGATCTTTTGGCATGGTGAGTCTTTCCTCCAATGCTTTACACCTTTATCATATATTAGACAGGTACTGTGAGAGAAGATGAAAATTACAGTTTGGATTCCTAGAATCTCCACATAGAACTCAGAAAGAGTCTCATGTGGATCCCTGGAGGACTACTGCCAACTAAAAAAGAGTTAATCAAAATGGAGCAGTGTTTTCACTCAGTATTAGATTCTTATGCTTTACGAAACAGTTTATGGAGATCAAAACAGACATTTCAATATTCAAGCAGTAGATATGAAAGTTATACTTTTTTTTAAGAAAGTTAATTTAAATGATATTTATATTATAAAAATGTAACATTCCTTTACTAAAGAAATTGTTTTTAAATGCAATCAAACAAACCAGTTGCCTACTTGGAGAGCAGATTGAGCAGCAGATCTGAATCATTTTACAGCTTAAATTACAATATTTTGTCCTAAATTTGCATCTGTGTGTATATGATAGCACATGCAGATTTTATACAACTCTCTGCCACTTTTATCTTCCTCCTCCCCTCAGATAACACCGTTCACCTGCTAGAGTTATATCTTGCTGAATTCCTAACTCCTTTGACTCACATCTTATGATGACACTTGGCTCCATAGTAAAGCTATGTCAGAGAGAACTGGTCATTTGGATTCTACCTAAAAAGACTAATGTCTCTACTGCTTTCTTGGCAGAAATGAGTAAGGAAAGCTAGAAAAGTGACAGTCGTGAGGTACCTTTGTGCTTGCAAGACTATACCTCAACTTTACATTCAATTCCAGGCCTGATTTGGAGGAGAGTGGCAAAAAAGTATTTTGGTAATCTAATTTAATTTTTATAGAGTATTCAGGAGTGCAAAAGACCATGCAAATATCCAGTTTTCACTTCACTGCCCAGAACACAGTACTAGGCAACGTACTGGGCAGTATAATTAAATGGGTTGTCTGACAAGATCAAGATTCTATCTGTCTGTCTGTCTGTCTATCTCTGCCTGCCTGTCTGTCTGTCTGTCTGTCTGTCTGTCTATCTGATGTTTGAACTTCCAGAAGCCATCACATTTTATGCCTTCTTATGAAATAAAACAACAAAGCCTAATTCCTCTTTTAACAAATTTATTTTCCTCTTTCACAGTACATATTTAAACTTGTCAGTGCGATACATTTGTTTTGCCAACAGCTAATTAAATAAAATTGAATTAAAATCACTGTGTGGTATAAATAATTCATTGGAAAGGCACTAAAAGCAAAGCATAACTGCCTCGCTTTCTTGGAATATAGGTAGAATGGACTTGACCTACATTTTAGAAATTCAAGCCAGAAAATCCAATGGAAGAAAGGGTCATGAAACATGCACATCATGAGGACTGATACATCTGGGGAAGCGATGATAATGCTGGATAGAAGGAGAAGAAGAAGCTGACACTTAGTGAGGGAGATAGCTGGCATACTGGGAACATCTATAAGAATTACTTAATGCGGCAAGAGACAGGATAGCTTGGAAAGCTTTTATCCATAGTCACCAGAAGTTGGCTACAACTCAACACAACCTAACAACAATGTATTTTTCTGAATGCTTGGGAATCTTACTATCTGGCAAGCACTTGGCAAATAGTAAGATTCTCAAGGGTGTGTACTGTTGTTAAAAATTTAGTCACACATTCCATTTGCAGAGGGCTGGCTTAAATGGAAGGAACAACTCAACCCTTTCAATACATCAAAGTAGGAAACTTTTTGATAGTTGGGAATGAGCACTTTCTTTTTAAAAATATGATTAGACATGGAGAGACCATGGTGAACATGGAAATGATCTAACGGGTTCCCCTAGAGGATGGAGTTACTGATTTATTTATTTTTATAAACATATACTGTATATCCAACAGATAAGCACTACACACAGCAGCTAAAAGCAATTAAAACTAGTACAAACTTAAAATAAAAGTAAAACAGCAACAAGGCTAATAAAACAATTAACTAAATTAACTAAAAAGAAAAAAAATATATTGATAGCATGGAGGAACACAAAATAGGACCTTAAAGGAAAATGTATCCTGTCCATTCCCCTTTTATGATTTTTCAAGGTATTTTAAGCTTTTAGAAGTAAGTTACAAATATATTTCCTATAGTTTTCTGCTGATTTGCAAGTGATTTTCAGTGGGACTTGTGGGGTGAAGGAGTTCAACTTGTAACCCATTAATTATCTATCACTGTTCTACATGAGGGGTTTATTTATTATGTGGTCACCTTACTTCTTGGTCCAACCTTAAAATGCATTTCAGAAACTTATTCACAGGGGATTTTTAGGTTATGGGTTGAGACTTGAACCTGACAAGATAACATATGCAGGAATAGTACAACTACAGAATAATCACTCAGAAAATTGTACTATTTATTCTTTGAATAATACCATATTTATCCTAAAAAGAAGACAGCCATTAATTTAATATGGTCCTCAACAAAAGTGGTTTGTAGCCACCTGAGTAATATAATGACATTAATCCTGAACCTTACACAAACTAAAAAGACTTGCAGAATGGCAGAATACCAGGCCCCCAAATATTCATGGACTGTCATCTTAAAATGAGACATCAGCAAATGGAATAAAAGAAATACATGCATCAGAGACAGAGATGACTGATGTATGTTATCAAGTCAATTGACTAGATTGGGAAGAGTCACTGGGATGAATCATTGGTCAAGTGAAACAAGGGAGAAGTAAAAATGGTGGGAACATCTAGAATATGGTATATGTGAGGGCATATTTTCAAAAACAAAGAGCCTAATACCAGATCAATCCATTGACAAGACAAGACAAAGAGGGAAACTGTCTCTCTGCCAAAAGAGAGTGGCTTCTAGCCTTTTGCTTTGTGCTGGCAGAAGAAAGAAGAATTTGAATGTTGAATTCACTATAAATAGAACTCATATTTGATACACCAGAATCCTTTTGTAATGGTTTCATAACTTTTCTACAATAAGACTCTAATCTGAACTTTTGTGTCCTTGGAATCTTTAATTTAATTTAATTTAATTTAATTTAATTTAATTTAATTTAATTTAATTTAATTTAATTTAATTTAATTTAATTTAATTGCCTGCCCTGCCCTGCCCTGCCAAGGAGAGCACACAAATGTGGGTGGGGGAACCTCTAATACAGGTATAAAACAAATGGAGGAAGTGAAAATAGCAGCTGTTTTGTTAAATAAAGAGCTACTTCTCTTCTCTTATGTTTTATCTAACAAAAACATGTTTAAATTATGATTGTTAGGGATAAAGTATATCTTTATATTGAACCAAAACCAACATGAAAAAAGACAATGTATTTTTCAGATCAGATCAACAAGTATCAGGATCTCTTAGTACACAGACTATGATTGTCCAGCAGCCCCATAAATTGAGACAGATTTCTACAACCTAGTTCAGTGTTGTAGATTATTATGCCACACTGGCTCATGATTACATCATTACATGATAACAAACAAAATGTACTGTATAAACCAAATCTGTTTTTTGTACCCACCCCCATACTTTATGTTGGGCCCATGATGACTTGGGAGAAGCCCATGGAGGCCATGAAACTGCAGCCTTTCTCAGTTCTCACCACCAGTGCCATCATAATGTGAATAACCACCAATCATAAAATGAGACTGAACAGCTCAGGCAGGGATGCCACTTTGCAAAGAGGAGGACAGTACAATAGAAGCATCTCTCACTTGTCCTTGTAGCCCAAATGCATACATAGAGCCCCACATCTAGCCGTTTGCAGAACACAATTTTTAGTCATCATCAGGATCTCCTGATGGACAAGTACCAGTCCTCCCTCCCCCATGAAGTTGAGGCCACTGCAATATCTGAAAGCCATGTAAGCTTATCTCAGCCAAGCATATCCATCCTGTCCTCCCTGCATGTCCACCCCCTGATTCAATAATGTGCCAGGTCTAGCTTTTTGTCTACAATCAGAATGTGGATTAAGATGTCTTTATTAGACAGACCTGGCATTCAAAAGCATCATCCTGAACTCATACTGTCTATAAATCTGGCCTTCAGGTGTCTGAGATGAGAACAAAGGGCTAGAAGGAAGTATTGGCTATAGATTTCCACCAAACTTCCCCTTTAATGGCTTGCCCCCTTCTCTTGCTATCTTTCCTTCTCTCTGTCCCTGTCATGGTGCTGTCCTCCTGTTTACAACCACCCATCTTTGCTTCATCCCTTTCCTACCCTAGATACTGTGGTGGCTTGAATGGGTTATCTCACAGAATCTTGAAAAAGAACCCATCCACTTTCAATTTCTACAGTTCCTACCAACCACTTTTTACCTGTCTTCCCCACCATCCCCTTCTCTCACCTGGGCAAAATGTTTCAGACACCATTTTTATCACCCTGTTCCCTTATTCCAGAGATCTCTTCTAACTCTGCTGTCCATTTGCCATTTGAGGGTATCGACTTTTCCTTAACCACCCAACTTTCCAACACTCACAATATTTTATTTATTTATTTTATAATACTCAATACTTCTTCAGTTATTTCTCCAATGCTTTTACTCACTTCCTAACAAAATCTTCTAATCTGATTTTCTTGACTCTTGCTTCTTTCTGTTCTCTAGGTCTGTCTAACACTGATCTTCCATGGCCTTTCCACTTCTCTGGACAGCTGTATTGAAACTCGTTCAGATCTTCCTCAGGCCACTAGTTGACCTCTGGGCAGCAAGCGAGTTCCTGATCTAACTCTCTGTCTCCACAATCCAGTTTCTATTTATAATTCTAAAAAAATGTGCTTTTTGGCCCCAACAGAAAAAAAAAAGAAAGAAAGCCCATTGACAACTTCATAACTGAATGGCCTAGATGATATTTTTAAAATAAGGTTTTAATTAGAAAATGAAGGACTGAATTAGCCTAGGGAAATTCTTTCTTCAGATATGCAGCAATGATCCTTTACACATAGGCAAATCAATTTTATTTATTCTTTTGAAGGACATTTTCATATGTACTGCATGTCCTGACCTGGGTCAGAAACCATTCTGAATCAGCTGTCCTCCCTGTAGTTGTTTTTCTTTCAAAGTAAGAGATGGCCAGTTTGCTCAGGCTTTTGAAACTGGACTAGTAGCTTAGAAGTTAAAGGATCTCCTCTGGTCCTTCTGTTTCACTTCAGTAGTCAATTTCCTTTGCCATAGATTTCACTTTTTTTTTTCTTCTATCCAAAAGGAAGGGTAGCCTAAATAATCCTGAGGATTTAAGCAGAATGTGTCATTTTCTGAATTCCTTCTCTATTATACCTTCAAATATTAACCAAGCAATAATGTAATCAAATGTATAATGAAGGAATGTAGACTGGAGAGAATTTTAGCAAACTTCATGGGCTTTCAAGTCTAGTCTGTTCCTGAAGCTTGTTGTCCAATAATCATTTGGTTGCTTCAGACCCGCTGTGACCAAATGGATATCATGTCATGATCACGGTTGCGATGTTCGCTCCATCGTAATGGTTCGCATGCCAGAGTGTTGATGCGTGTTCCTGGCTGGGAGGGTGCTGCTGATAAACCTTGTATGGGGAGATGTGTAGGGCTGTGCCAGGAAGGAATGTGTTTGGGTTATCTCTTAAATGTCAAGGTCTTTTTGCCTGTTGATCAGCAGAGCTCGTTAGGAGCACCTGGGAATGTGGGATTGTTCTATATGCAGGGGGGGGGATCGTTGTTGGAAATGGAGCTATTTAGTTTGAGTTTAGGCACACTTTTCTCATTCTCAGCTTTCTTTCTGTTTGCACCTTATTCTAAATAAACCACACCTTAAACTTAGATTTGGAGTCTGAGCTTTTTATTTGAGTAGGGCAATCGTTACATAAAGCTGAGAATCATTCCATGAACAAACCTCGCTAGTCTCTACTAAGGATTTTTTCTTGAGAGAGAAGAAGTTAGCAATGGCAGAATTGGGGAAGGAGTCGACGGGATTTGGGGAGGTGACCAGACAGCTGTTGGAGATGGTGTTCCCGAGCAGGGACTCGAGCCCCCTCCCATCCCACCCCACACCCCATTCCATAGATCCAAGCTCTAGCCTGGAGGAGAGGGAACCGATGGACGAAGGGCTCGCCGAACACCAACAGTTCCTGTGGGATGCCCTGGCAGACCCCCGGCCGGGGATGTCTCGCACCACATGGAAAATGTGATGCCCACTGACTCCTGAAAGAGAGTCCATAAAAGTGTCGGGAAGTCAGCGACCTGAAGGGCCGGGGCTGGAAGACTCTACCACGCCAGATAGGATCAGAGTCGTTGAGTCCAAGATCGAATCCATGGAGTACATGCTACGCTCATTTTCAACTGCAGTGAGCGACCTGGTAAAGGTCGTTGGTGGTCCGGAGGCAGCAGGGGGTCCCAGCATCCCACCAACCCCATCGCCAGCTCCAAGGGGAAGGGGCTGGCCAAGGGACTTTTGCCCGGCTCTCCGTGGTTCCACTCCAGTGGTAGTTACCCTGGCTCATCCACCGGTTGGGGCGCCTCTGAGCGGCAGGGTAGCCAAGGACTTTTCAGTGAAGTTTGATGGCGACCCCACAAACTTGTCATTCTTCCTTAACAATGCAATGAACTATATGCAACAGTATGGACATTGTTTTACCTCAGAAGAGGCTAAAATTACAGCTATTGCCACAAAACTGAAGGGCAGAGCAGTTGACTGGTATGTCCAGTTATGCAAATCAATAGCCCCAGCGCTGACCGCATTTGATTCCTTTCTAGCCGCTTTGAAACGGTATTTTGAGGATCCCCTGGCTAAGGAAAGGGCTAAGGATGCTCTGAATGAACTGGTTCAGGGACAAAAATTGGTTGCTGATTATGCCCTTAAATTTAAAGTTTTGGCAGGGAAAGTTCCCGAATGGTCGGAGGCTACCTTGATTGAGAAATTTAAGGATGGCCTCAATTGGGAGGTGTTGCGATGGGCGCTGTGCAGAGATGATCCAGACTCCCTGCATGATTGGATCTGTCTGGCCGGAAAGGCTGAGCGTGCCCAGCGCACCTTTATGCGAGCTACAAAAGGAGACAAGCCCCCCTCCAGTGGAAAGGGGCTGAGGATGCAGTCAGACTCCAGCTGAGCTGAGGAAAGGCAACGCCGTTTCGCCCGGGGCCAGTGCATCAAGTGTGGCAAACCAGGCCACCACACAGCAGACTGCCAAAAAGCTAAGGCAGTGGATCGCCCCTCAAAACCAACCCAAAAGGTACCCCAAAAGGCACCTAACCCCCCTCGCCAGCTGGCGGGGGCGCTGGTGACCGCGGACAAAGAGGATGAGCTATAATTTACAGGAGACACTTTGGCCGCCCTGGAGCAGCCAGTGGGAAACGCCTTCCACCTGCCTTAAACAGCACCGCTGGGCAGGTGGTGGAGAATGGGCATGATACCAACATGGTGAGTGCTGATTGCCCCATCCTAGCTGTAAAAATCCAGTTGACCTATCGATCCAAGACCGTCAATGTGTGGGCTTTGGTTGATTCAGGGTGTTCCAGATGTTTAATCCATCCTGACCTGGTTGCTACTTTGGACTTGCCCTGCTCCCCTCTCCCTAAACCGCTGATTTTTCAGCAGCTCAATGGTTCTACAGCGGGAGGTGGTCCGGCCACCCAGTTTACTGGGGAGGTTACGTTGCGAATGGGCACACACATCGAACTGATCCAGTTCATAGTTACCCCAGTGGGCAATCCTTTGGTTGTTTTGGGGATCCCCTGGCTAACCAAGCACAACCCTTAATGTTAATTGGAAAACCCGTACTCTAACATTTGAGGATGGTTTCTACCAAGCTCCCGTTGTGGGGAGATCCCTAACTGTGGCTGTGGGGAGGGCTGAAATTGTTGACTCGCAACCTCCCGCTCCCCCCCTGGAGGGACTGCCGGCAAGGTACTCGGACTTTGCTGACGTCTTCGGGGAGGAGGAGGTTGACCAGTTGCCCCCTCATCACAAGACTGACTGTGCCATTGAACTTCTTCCCAATGTTCCCTTACCCAAGCTGAAGATTTATCCTATGACCAAGAAAGAACTTGAGGCGTTACAGGAGTTCATTGATAAAAACCTGGCTAGGGGTTTTATTGAACCGGCTAACTCCCCGGTTGGGGCTCCCGTTTTATTCCGTGAGAAGAAGGATGGCACCCTAAGACTTTGCATGGACTATCGGGGGTTAAATTCCGCCTCCGTCTCAAACAAGTACCCTCTGCCTCTCGTAAAAGACATGTTAGCTCATTTGTCCACTGGTAGAATTTTTTCCAAGCTTGACCTTCGCGAGGCATATTACCGCATTCGCATTCAGGAGGGGGATGAATGGAAAACTGCTTTTAATTGCCCCTTGGGTTCATTTCAATATAAGGTTCTTCCTTTTAGCCTTGCAGGGGCCCCAGGGGTTTTTATGCAACTCATTAATGAGGTGTTACATGAACATTTGTTTAAGGGAGTGTTGGTTTATTTGGATGATGTTCTCATCTACACCTAAACAGAGAAGGAGCAAGAAAAGCTCCTTACACAGGTTCTCACCAAGCTCCGGAACGCAAAGCTGTACGCTAAGCTTTCTAAATGTGAATTCCATAAGTCTCGCTTAGATTACTTGGGCTACAGGGTTTCTGACCAAGGCATTGAAATGGATCCTGTGAAGGTGCAGGTGGTTTTCAACTGGGAGCGCCCACGCACCCGTCGCCAACTTCAAAGTTTTTTGGGGTTCGCTAACTTTTACAGATCCTTTGTTCAGGGGTTCGCGGAGATTGCTCTGCCCCTGACTGATTTATTGTGCACCAAAGGGGTCGGGGAGACGCACAAAGTGAAAAACCCAGGGGCTGCCTTTGATCAGTTAAAAAACCTTTTTACAGCAGAGCCCATTCTATCCCACCCTGACCCTGAGCGGCCTTTCATTGTTCAAGTTGATGCTTCTGATTTTTCTATTGGAGCTATTTTGTTGCAGAAGGATTCTGCTGGACTTTTAAAGCCTTGTGCATATCTCTCCCATAAGTTTTCTGAAACGGAGAGACGCTGGCATGTTTGGGAAAAGGAGGCTTTTGTGGTTAAAGCTGCGTTGGAAGCTTGGCGTCACCTTTTGGAGGGGGCTACCTCCCCTTTTGAGGTTTGGACGGATCACTGCAACCTAGAGGCACTCCGCATGCCCAGGCGTCTCAGCCCAAAACAGATACGCTGGGCTCAGTTTTTTAGCCGTTTTAATTTTCAACTTAAGTTTATCCCGGGCAAGAAGAATTTTTGGCTGATGCACTTTCCCGCTTGCCACAGGACGCGGAGCCTATTTCTGATGTTATTGGGACTGTGCTCACAGAGCCACAATTGGGTTTGGTCGCTGTCACCCGGAGCCACGCTCGGGGGCAGCCCCCTCTCTCCTCGCAAACAGCTCCAGTGCAGCGCTTTTGTGCCCGCAGGCAACCGCAAATGCCTGGTGGGTTGCAGGCAAATTTTGTCTCAGCTTTGAAATCTGATCCCTGGCTTCTTGCTAACCTTGACAAGGTTTCAGTTGAGCATGACCTAGCTTGGGTGGGGGGGGCGTTTATACGTGCCTGACTCTCAACGAGCTACAATACTTGCCCGTTCTCATGACAGCAAGCAAGCTGGTCATTTTGGTTTTCTCAAATCCCTCCATTTGGTTCGGTGGCAATTTTGGTGGCCCTCCTTGAGAAAGGGTGTCCAGGCTTATGTCGCTTCCTGCCCTGTCTGTGCTATGTCTAAGGGACCATCAGGTAAACCCCAGGGGCTTTTGCAGCCTGTGGCTGACCCTTCTCGCCCTTGGGAAGAAATCTCCATGGATTTTATTGTTGACTTGCCCCCCAGTCAGAAGAAAACTGTCATTTGGGTGGTCAAAGACTATTTTTCAAAGCAGGCCCACTTTGTTCCCTGTGCATCCATTCCATCGGCGCAACAGCTGGCGAAGCTCTTTTTGGTGCACGTGTACCGCCCCCACAGCTGCCCCTCTCGTTTGGTGACCGATAGGGGCACACAATTTACCTCCCGATTTTGGCGGGCTTTTTTGAAACTCATTGGCACCAAACAGGCATTGTCAACCTCTTGGCATCCCCAGACTGACGGATCTACTGAGGTCCTTAATGCCACCTTGGAGCAATTTCTTCGCTCTTACATCAATTATCACCAGGATGATTGGGTTGATTTGCTCCCTTTTGCTGAGGTCACTTACAACAATGCAGTGCACCAAAGCACTGGTCAACCCCCCTTTTGGGTTGTTTCAGGCCGTGATTTTGTGCCCATCCCTGAGTTTCCCCAACCTCCTGGCCCGGCTGTGGCTGCCTGTGGCTGGGGTTCTCGACTCGCTGATTCCTGGCCTGTCATTAAAACCGCTCTCCAAGATGCCCAGGCTTCCTATAAGCTCCATGCTGACCAGCATCACCGCCAACAGCCGTCTTTTCGCGTTGGGGACCTGGTCTATCTCTCTACCAGATTTATCAAGTCTCCTCAGCCTTCTAAGAAGCTGGCCCCAAGTTTATTGGTCCCTTTCCTGTTACTGCTATTATCAATCCTGTCACTGTTCATTTGGATCTGCCTCATAATTTGAAGCGTTTGCACCCTGTTTTTCACTGCAGCTTGCTCAAGCCTGCCCAGGACTCCTCTCGTTGGCATCCACGACCTCCTCCCCCTCCGCCTGTCATGATTGATGGCCAGCAGCACTTCGAGGTCAAGGAGATTCTCGACTCTCGCAGGCTTCGGGGGTCTCTTCAATATTTAGTTCGCTGGAAGCATTTTCCCCATCCTGAATGGGTCGCTGCGCACAATGTCCTCACACCTGATTTAATCTGCGCTTTTCATGTTGCCTACCCTTCTAAACCTTCTGCCTGATTTTTGTTGGGGGGGGGCAGTATGTCATGATCACTGTTGCGATGTTCGCTCCATCGTAACGGTTCGCATGCCAGAGTGTTGATGCGTGTCCCTGGCTGGGAGGGTGCTGCTGATAAACCTTGTACGGGGAGATGTGTAGGGCTGTGCCAGGAAGGAATGTGTTTGGGTTATCTCTTAAATGTCAAGGTCTTTTTGCCTGTTGATCAGCAGAGCTCGTTAGGAGCACCTGGGAATGTGGGATTGTTCTATATGCGGGGGGGGGGGATCGTTGTTGGAAACGGAGCTATTTAGTTTGAGTTTAGGCGCGCTTTTCTCATTCTCAGCTTTCTTTCTGTTTGCACCTTATTCTAAATAAACCAGACCTTAAACTTAGATTTGGAGTCTGAGCTTTTTATTTGAGTAGGGTAATCGTTACATATCATTTCACCAGTATTGTCTGTCAGTAACTGCTTCTTTGAGTTATTTAATATTAAACTTGCATCACCAGTGATAGTACCTTGTCTTCTTTCAGCCTTTTTTTTTCAATGGCTTTCAATTTTTCCAGGCATCAGGGTCTTCTCCAATGGCCATTCCCTTCCCAGGAAGACAATAATTCTCAACTTTCTGATAGATTAGCTTTTTATTTGGACATAGGCACTGTTCAGACATTTGATGTCCATCATTGTCAATACAAGAAATGGTCAATGGGACTTCACTGAGGCTAATCCCTTTTGAGTCAGTCATAGTCTCCATTTGAAATGCCATCCGTATAACTGCAGGAAGATAGGTATTTTGGTCAATCCATTTATTTGATTTAAAAACTAGATGTACTTTAACTAATCCAAACTTTACAATAACTGCAGGAAGCCATTTTGAAATTCCATTGTCACCAATATGAACATGAAGGGGAAATTTATTATATTGAATCACAAATACCATGATTAAGGTGGAACTTCTTTTTATATTAAAATAAGAGAGTGTATGGAGTCCTTGGTGCTCTCTGAGCCTTGTTGTTTTCTTGCAGATGTTTCATTGCCAGACTAGGTAACATCTTCAGTGCAAAGAGGGAGTGGGCCTTGCTCTCTGTTTATATACCATGGTTTGCCCTGCTTATGTTGGTGGGGGTGTTCTCTCCTTGGGAGTTCTTTGATTGGGCTGTTGTTTGCTGCTTGGTTGATTGCCTGAGTTAATAGTTCCTTGATTAGGGTGTATTGTGCTGTTTGATGGTTCATCTGGTGTTAATCCTAGTGTTGATTTTTGCATATCTGGGTGTTGATTGCTGGCAAGGGAGTGTACTAGTCTTTTGGCTTTTCTATTGTTTCTTTTGAAACAATAGAATGTAGTATGTAAATGTAGTTTACCTCTATGTGTCTGTTAATGGCTGCTTTATCTGAGTGCCAGGCTTCCAGGAATTCTCTGGCGTTTTTGGATTTGGCTTGATTTAGGATGCTCACAGTTTCCCAGTTGAAACTATGGTTGAGTCTGTCACAATACACCCTAGTCAAGGAACTATTAACTCAGGCAATCAGCCAAGCAGGAAACAACAGCCCAATTCTTATCTGTGTGTAAGCCTTCCTTGGCTTCTTTTAGCCATACTTCTTTTATTCCTTACTTGAGCATGGCCAGTCATAAAATACATTTGTTTGGGACACTTTGGAGTTCAGACTGGAAGCACTAATTTGTTTGGAGCTGAAGAGATCAGGAAAGAAGGATTGCTAAGGATTCTGTCTCCAAGGGAATGCCCTCTACAAGAACCTTGTAGTCAAGCTTTCTCAATGAACAGCCTGCCTGTGGAGATCAGGACTACCCCCTCTCTGTTGGTCTTCCAAAGGCTATAAATATGTGGTTCTTAAGAAAAAAAAATGGGAAGTGTTGAGGATTAATCTAGTACCAGCTGATGACACAATAACTGTTATATAATGGTTGATTATGTTTTGCTGTTTTGAATCCCATGTATTGATGATTTTAGCCACTCAGAGGTTTCCAGGGTCTTAGTTACTTATCCTTAGTCACAGAACCACTAAGGATATCAAACATAAAATACAGTAGTCATTGAGAATTGAGCAGTGTTGAAGCCATAGTAAGTAAGCAAGTAAGTACATCAATAATTATGGAACAGAGTATTAAGCAGTTGATCTTGAGCATTTTGAAAAGAATTTATTACTCAAGAAAAAGTCACGCCAAACCAACCTGAACTTTTTAGTAGAGTGACATAGTGCATCGTCCCTTCAGCAAATCATTTGTCTCCCATGAAATCTTGTCAAAGATAACAAAATATATAATGGAATATGTTACCTTTGGATGGACATAGAACTGGTTGAACACTCATACCAAGCAGCATATATCACTGGTCCACAGTAAGCTGAAAGAGTTGGCACGTGGTATACTACAGACTTGTGATCTAGGTCTGTACTGTTCAATATATTTATAAATGACTTGGATAAGGTGTTAAAAATATGATTATCAACCTGGCAAATAACACAAAACTGGAGAAATAGAAAACACCTTTTAGAACAGCATTAAGATTCAAGAGGAAGAAGCCAGTGCGATGAATAGCAAAATGGAAAAATGCAGAGTCCCTCATGTATGTAGGAAAAAATCAAAGCTATCACCAGACAGGAGTACATATGAAAAGGATATGGGTGTTGTACTGGATTGCAAGCCAAACATGAGTCAACTGTATGATGCAAGTGCAAAAAATAAATAAAAAAATAAAAAGTAAAAAAATAAAAATCTGTGTAACAAATGTATAATGTTACACCTAGAGGTCAGATCATACCTACAATATTGCATCCAATTCTGGGCACCAGATTTTAGCAGGACATTAACAAATTGTAACATGTTATAGTTGCATTAATGTCCTTTCCATTCTCCCTATAAACAAACAAACATGCTCTATTTTGTTTCTACTTCTTGTCTGTCTCCAGGCTGTCATGTACTAAATGAATCCTTTACTACAAGAGTGGGTCTGAAATACAGTAGTGTACTGCCTGTTATCTAACTATTCTGTTTTAATTATATGCTGTCTAGACTTTTGCATATAATACACTATTGTGTCAAGACTTAAAACAATACAAATACAGAAAAAATCCTGCACTATTTCCCATTTTGTCAACACTTGTGTCAGGAATGAGGTGATGAAACCAGACTGAATCAGGAATGAAGTGTCAGTCTTTATTGTTCCTGCCCTATAACAGAATCTTGCCAAAATGAAGCAGAACTAGGAAACTCTAAGGGGAAAACTCCAGAAACTCTAAGGCGAGTCCTGTCTGATACTCTTGGCTAGATGCCCAAGGCTTTCTACACTGCGTGTGCATTTTTCCCCCTGGAAGGGGCCTGCTCCTTCTTCGCCAGCGATCTCCATAACATCTGGGTTTGCCAAGTACAGCTGAAACCAGTCCTGGAAATTTCTCCTTTCTAATCAATTTAATAAATGGGTATACCATACCAGTGTGTGCGTGCGTGTGTGTGTGTGTGCACACACACACACCAGAAGCCACACTCTAAAACTGGGCAGAATCAGGACAAATAAATAAATAACCTTCATTAACAACTACTGACTACAATTAAGTGTGGGTACATAAGGTACCTCATTTATAAAATTAATTGATTTCCCAATTTGCATATACCAAACATTTTCAGACCAAACAAAACATAAATTGCCATGAGAAATTTTCATAAGATACTTTTATCCAGAGATTGGATGATTATTAAGCAAATAAATCTCCTAGCTGTTGCATGCTTAGAATCAATAGCTATCTAGTATAATGGGTAGAATATGGGTCACATTGGAAAGCCCTAGGTTTATATCTCTCCTTAGCCTGAATTACAATATGAGGAGTCTCAGCATGATCATGCTAATTAAAAGGAGATAATCTACGTATGCATGTTCACTAGAGAGCCTTGAAGGAAATGCAGGATGGAAGTGCAGTTGACAGTTGCCTAGACAAGTACCTGTTGGAATTAATTTTCACAGGAATTGGGTATATATTTGTTTAGGAATATATACATGTTAGTTTAAATCCAATTAGTTTCATTATGGAGTGTACACAGTCTTAATTTAGTCAATTGCATATGTTCATCATTCTGAAATCATATACAAATTCACATTTACTTTCAAACACAGAATTCCCTAACATATGCCATTTGGCATATAGCTTTCTGCAGCATACACATTGTTACAATCAACTTCCTCTGACACACAGGTTTTGATTCAACATCATAAAAGGCAGAAAAGTATGGGATTCTGGAGGACAGTTATGTTCCAATCTGCATAGCACAGACCAGTCTTTTTTAACTTTTTGAACCTGGAGAAACCCGTGAAATATTTTTGAAGGCCTCGGGGAACCCCTGTACATTCAGGCTCAAATATAGGCCACAAAATTATTATATTCATGCCATGTGTGGGCTTGTACATATGCACTGTGTTCTTAAACTAAAAATTAAAAATTAAACTTACCTCTTTAATGTGAAGTTGCCTGAATTTGAAATAATTTTTAAAATAAATTGTGATTTCCCAGGGAATCCCTAGTGACCTCTTGCAGAACCCCAGGGTTCCACAAACTCTTTTGAGAAAAGGAATAAATAGGTGATATTGCTTAAAAAATATAATCAGGCTGAAATTCTCAAATATACCAAGCTTAGATCGAAGATTAAATAACCTCATCACAAACAGTTTTATTTTTAGCTATTAGCAGGACTTCAGTCTGGTGAAGCAAGGGGATGCCTGTATTCCTGGGTTAGCTATTCACTATTTTGACATCATTCTTGAATACTAGTGTTCAGTTGCTAGGCAATTGGGTTAAAGACTTTTGTACTGGTCTGAAGAAAAGAGTTGTCAAAAGGTGGAGGGTCTTAAAAAGATTTTCTACAGTCTGTCTGATTAACAAGAAAAATAACAGAGGATGAGCAATTTAAAAGTCTATGGCTATAGCTCTGACTGTTAAAAGGAATGGCCATTCTTGCTCTGACATTCTTAGTAATGCAGATATCCTCTTTGCTTACATCCGCCATCAGGGTTCTGCCCAGACCCAGCAATCAGTGACGCAAATAGCAAGGCATGTCTGCACAATCTTAGTTTGTGAAGTTCATCCTTGGACCCCTTTAATATAACTTTTATTCCTGCCAGCTACTACAATTGCTGTACACAGAGGGTCTTTAAAAGGGGCTAATGAAAGCATCCACTTTTATTAAAATGAGAGTTTTTTTCCTGACTAGACATGTCTGCCAGATCCTTTCTAGTTCATAAAAGTATCAGTTACTGTGAAATAGAACTGTTCCATGAAATCAAGGTTTTTGAGCTCTTGGGGGTGGCCATAGTATTACGTTTATAGCAAAACTGAGTCCTATTGGTGGTACAGTTTAGAGGGGGAAGCAAATCATGGAGCAGTTTTTATGTAAGGAGTGACAGTAATTTAGAAATATATTTACTGATATATTACACACATTCATAACCTAAAGTCTCAGGTTCAGCTCATGCTATTTCCAATTAAGGGACTTCCAACAACAGGCCTAAGAAATGTCGAAGCTGTCAGTCAAGACAGTCAAAATTTTACTAGATGGACCAGTAATTTAATCCAATTTAAAACAGCCTGCTATATTGATTGATTGATTGATTGATTGATTGATTGATTATATGCCATCAAGTCGGTATCAACCCTTAGCAACAACATCATGTACCAGATGTCACCATTGAGGCAGGGAGGGAGGGAGGGAGGGAGGAGCACATTATATCATTTCATGACCACATAATACACTTTATAACATCTGAAATGGGCAATTTTAAAATAAAGGGTTAACATAGTTGAGAATGTCTTTTCCTTTTGTTGAATCACAACAAAAGAGAAAATCCACCCGGCTATGTATTGATCTTCTGTCATCCTAAGACATGTTTACAAAGTTGAAAGTAGCAAAGTTCTCCTCACACAGATTTTCTGCATTTGTAGGTTTAAAGAATGGCCTTGAAATAACGCACTATTTCATGTATCCATCTTACAAAAATACATAGTTGGTCATCATCAAGAAATGAGATCCACTGCTTTTACACATTTGATCTAAACGTTGTTGGGCTAATGTCCTACCAAAATAATGGCCCTCAGTCAGTGACATTACAGCCAACTAAATTGAAGTTATTTAAGGTGGGGAAGTCTCCTCCAGATATAACATCTATAGAATCTTAAAGAAAGATTAAACTATTTTCAATAAGGCTAGCAAAGTTTCAGAGAAATGCCCTACACTGTCACCCTTATTTACCTGAACAAAAATTTGAAGCAAATCGGTACATTAAGAAACCAAAATAACATTGATAAGAGTAACAAAATTGTTTTAATTAATCTTTTATTTGATCAATTAACCACTTAGAAATAATGGTCAGCAAAGCTGTATTTTCTCTAGACTGAATGAATAATCTGAACTGGGAGTGTGTCCATTAAAACATAACATAGGATGGAATGGGCTAGAATAGGACAAGACAAGACAAGAACATAGCCATTTTTGCCTATACTTGGTGACTTGCAGGGGATACATGTAAAGCTCTGTTTGGCTCATTGCATTATAGGTTAATAATTTGATAAAAGGCAGTTGCAGAGGAGGTTAAGGGGGGCTGTCACACAGGGCCGCAACTGGGGGGGTGGCAAGCAGGGCATGTGCCCCGGGCGCTGCGCTGGGGGGGTGCCAAAATGGGCGGGGAATCCATGTTTGCCCCGGGTGACACAGACCCTAGTTGTGGTCCTGCTGTCACAATACAAACTCTGCTCCTTTTGTACATGTGCAAGATGGTGCTTGCATCATAGTGGTTCAATGCTTCTGTGATTTTGATGAAAGCTTCTGATCTTGCAGATGCCTTAGTTATAAAGCTGATGGACAGTGAGTCCTCAGTCCAGCATGCACAAGCATTCTAAGGAGTATGATCTAACCTTTGGGGCTTGGATTGTCTCAAACCTGCTATGGGAAAATAAAGAGCTGCTAAAGGAGTCTATGCATAGACAGAAGGTGACAACCATACTTTCATGAGTGAACAATATTAGAAAGGCATGTGTCCTAACAGCCAGGAAACACACTGAGACAAGGAACTGGTCTCTAATATTTATTGCTAGTACTTAACAGGAATCCTAACAAACTGAAGAAGCGTGGGGAAACCCAGACATATAAACCCCAAGGGTTAAGGCAGTCCTGATCTGTGTCTCTTTGAATGGCTGACCAATTTCTCAGTGCTACGCATGCGCTTGACAGTCTGGATGGGAGCCCCCTGCTCGCCATCCTTACTCAAGACAGTATGAGTAAACATATGGAATCTTTTCTCTTCCCACAGCCAACAAGAAGCACATTCTGGACAAGATTTCTGCCATTCTGTTCTGCAAATCAGTTACTGCTGTTCTTTTTATAAAGAATATATTTCTTAAGGGAGGAATAATCTGAAAGTACAAGGAAGAAAATGCAAACATTATCAGCTGTGATTGTGTCTGCAGCTTTTATCTGGATGAAAGAAAAGTCAAAATGAAAGGTTATCTTATTTCGTACAAAAAAAGAAAGAAATATATCCATTTCCTATGCTATAATTACAGTTATTGAAGAAATTCTGTTCATGTTTTGCTAACTGTGATAGAGGATCCAGCAGCAGATAATGTGAGTTCATATGTTCTCAAAGCTTCTTTGCATAAGAATTATTCTTATTTATTTAAATAATTGGTTTTGTCCCACAAGGTGAAATTACATTTGATTATGGATAAAAAATGTTATATAAACTTTAAAATGGATAGTTTGAATTATTGAGACAACCCCTGCTTATCATTAGCATTCATATTTTTTGTAAAACTTTTATCTAAAGTAAAATATCACAAACACTTTAATCATTCCTTGTACAAAGTGGGTTCCAAACTTGTAGTTTTTCCTTTCTCTGCCTTTATGTATACATTTATATATATTTATAATTACACTGCCATTCTCTGAGATGGAATGCCTTGAACTCCACTAAGTATTCCAAATTTAATTGCAAACCAGATTTAAATGAAGATATATTATCTTCTAAACATAAAACAGAATCGAATAAGTAAATGGAGGAATGAGCTCACTGATTTAAGAATTCTACCAAAGGAAGAAATGGCCTCAGGAAGCACTCTCCCATATATAGGAGAATGAATAGGATGAGGGTGGGGGTACCAAAGTGTAAGATGAATCTCTTTAAGTGGGGGTTGCTGGCTGACAGCAATATATTATGTGAATGTGGAGTAATCCAAGATCTGGCAGATCTGATGATGTGCTGATTATTGCCAGAGCCTTGTACTGTCAGTGATATAAAGCAAGCTAATGACAAAGCTGTGGTGGTGGCTACATTTTGGCAGAGCAAAGTTTGATCTGGACACAAAATAAATAAAATCTTCTAAAGAAAGTTATCCTGATACTTTTTCCTTACTCTTTTTTCCTTTCAGTCCACTTCCTTGCCTCCTTCTGAGCATAGTCAATGTTTTCCATGTGCTATCAATCAAAACACAAGATCTCTTTCCTGGCTAAACTGAGCCAATCAAATTCCCTATTAATATATATATATGGTTGTGATTTTATTTCCTTTTCCCCCAACATACAATGGTAATATGAGAACCCATAAGGCTCAGAACAACCTATCTTTTTACCTACATGTCAGAAAGCTTAGACAACTGAATAGCTACCTCATCAACAGAACTTAGAATTCCATGTAAAGGCATTCAGCTCTCTAGAAGCCCTGTTGTTTTCCTTGACATGTCATGTAGGCTTCTATGTCTTTCCAAGGAGCTTTCCACCAATGTCGGTGGGATATTTGCAACAATCAAATACAAAAGTACTTGTTTTACGTCAAGGGAAAAGACTTCTTAAACAAGAAAGATTGGAGAGAACAATGTAACTGCTGGGGTTCAAACAGCAACTTGAAGCAGTGGTTGTGCAAAGAGAACATATAGTTTAGTTCTCCAACAGAGATTAGTGTCAGTTTATGGTAGCTATAATTTTCATTTGATGGCCTGGCCAACTATTCAATTGCATATGATTGATATACAATTGTTAAAATCCTGGAACTTTAACAGATAGAAGAGTTTCTTCCATCTACAATCTGGGGTTGGCCTACTGTGGATGTCTAATAAAAATGATGACTCTAGGGGTAATGACCAGCACGCGCGAGCATTCACTCAAAGACAGTTTAGAGACCTGGGCTCAATTAACTGTTTAATGAAGTGAAGCATCTGATACAAGGAAAAAGTTGCAAATGGTTGTTTCTCATGCATTCTACAGTTTAAAATCACAAACCTGATTCCCCTCTCCACTCTCCACCTAGGCATGCACCCCCTCCCTGGTGCCAGCAGATGGCTTGAACGGTTTCTGTCCATTGACCTTGGGCAAGAGGCATTTAACCCAAACAATATAATTCACCCTCCAATCTCACTCCCCCCCCCCCCATGCTGGCAACAACCTGCTGACACAGGTTTCTGGATTTCTTCAAAATGGAAGCAAGTTTGATCAGATGTTGTATTGACATTGGTTGAGGAGTCTGACATATTGCCCCCCCCCCGAAAGAAACTTAAAAGAGATTAACAACCAGCAGTAAAGTAATAAAATCAAGGAATGGGTAGGGTGGGGAGAAAAAGGGGTATTAGTCAGGGGAAGGTTTATCAGGATATCGTGAGTGAAACTTGTGAGTTAGTGCAGGAGCATTGACATAATGGCTGAGAACCCATTCATTATCTGGGAAATGTTTCCATTTAATTAGGTATTGTAAAGCGCCACGATGAATGCGAGAGTCCAGAATTTCTTTGACTTTGAAGTGTTGTTGCCCATCAATCATGATGGGAGCTGGAGGTGGAGAAGTTGGATGCCATTTGGAGGAATCCTGGGCAGGTTTCAGCAAGCTGCAATGGAAAACTGGGTGAAGTTGTTTTAAATTTTGAGGGAATTGAAGTTGCACAGTCACTGGATTTATAAGTTTGACAATTGGAAAAGTGCCAATAAATTTTGGTCCCAATTTCCTAGAGGGCTGGTGAGACTTAAGAAATTTGGTAGAGAAGTAAACATTGTTCCCTACTTTCATGTCCCACTCAGGCCATCTGTTGTGATCTGCAAAGCATTTGTAGGTCTGCTGTGCTGTTTGCAAAGCTTGCCTGATGACTGGCCAGGTAGAAGTGACCTTAGTGCACCAGTCACCTGTGGAACAGTCAGAGGGCAGTTTTAGGGGAAGTTCTGGAATTGGTACGAAGTCCTGGCCAGAAACCACTTGGAAAGGGGTAAATCCCGTGTTGTGGTGCATGGAGTTATTATAAGCTACTTCAGTGAAAGGAAGCAGGTCAACCCAATCATCCTGTTGAAAGATTACATAGCAGCATAAGAATTGCTCTAGAGTAGCCTGAGCCCTTTCAGTCAATCTGTTCATCTGCGGATCATTTGATGAGCTGAGGGATTGCTGGACTCCAATTAATTTCAAGAAAGAGCACCAAAATTTAGAGGTGAATTGTACCCCGTAATCCAAAATTTCATGGTCAGGGCATTTGTGCAGCCAGTAAACATGCTGCACAAACAGTTTGGATAGCTGTTGAGCTGTTGGAATTTTGGTGGAAGGAATGAAGTGTGCCTGCTTAGACAATAGGTCAATTACTGTCCAAATCACAGTTTTATTTTTTGCTTTCAGGCAAATCAACTATAAAGTCCATTGCAATTTCCTTCCATGGGGCTGCAGGAGAAGCCACCAGTTGGAGCAACACCTGTGGGTTGTCCCCCTTGTGTTTAGCTTGAGTACATAGAGGACAGGTGAGAATATAATCCTTTATATCAGTTCTTAAGGTGGGCCACCAAAAGTGATGCCGTACTAAATGCAGGGTCTTGGTAAAAGCAAAGTGGCCAGCCTTTTTGCTATAATGAGATTGCTGCAAGATTTGAGGGCATAGATTTTCTGGAACATAAAGTTTTCCATTGCAATACCAGAGCCCCTTTAATTCAGTTAAGATGGCTTTGTTACATTGTAGCCAGGGATCATTTGTAAGTGCCTGAAGCAGTTCCTCCTTTTAAGTCTGAGGGGACTTTCACTTTCAGAGCTACTGCTTGCCTGCAGGTTATGCAAGCCAGACCCAACTGGGTCTCAGAGAAAACAGTGTCTACTACCTCAGTTTGTTTGCTGTTGTGTTGGGATAGTCAGGAAACAGTGTCAGCCAAGAAACTTTTTCTGTCCTGAAAAAAATTCAGGGTAAAATTAAATCGGCTGAAGAATTGAGCCCAGCTCAATTGTTTGCCATTCAATTTTCTGGAGGTGCATAGTGAGTGTACGTTTTTATGATCAGTCCATACTTCAAAGGGATTTTGGCACCTTCCAGAAGGTGTTGCCAATTGGTGAGCACTGTCTTTACAGCAAACACCTCCTTCTCCCAAACGTGCCAGCATCTTTCCACTTCAGTGAATTTGTGAGACAAGTAGGCACTGAGTCAAGGGATGTGGTTCAAATCTTTCTGAATTAGTACAGCCCCTATGGCCTGGTCAGATGCATCTGCTTGTGTGATAACCGGGCATTCTGGATTGGGGTGCGCTAAAATGGACTCGGCAATAAAAAGGGTGTTTAGGTTTTCAAAAGTGGCTTGGCACTCTGGAGTCCAATTTAAGCATGCACCAGGGTTTGTTACTTTGCTTGTTCCACCCCTCCCCCTTGTCTTCAATAATTCAATCAATGGTAATACAATTTGCACAAATTGAGCGATAAATTGTCAGTAGAGATTGGTGAACCCCAGGAAACTTTGAAGTTGGTGCTGGGTTCCATGGGGCCATTGGAGAATTGGGGGCAGCCATTGGAGAATTGGCTGGTGCAATGAATCCCCTGGCCAGGTTCTTGTCTATGAACTCTCTTAACACTTTCTTTTCCATTTCAGACATGGCATACATTTTCGGCTTTGGGAATTTGGATTTAGGGTCAATTTCAATGGCACAATCAGTTTTTCTATGTGGAGGCAACTGATCTGACTCCCTTTCATCAAAAACGTCTGAAAAATCCCGATGGCTGGGGATCACAGAATCAGCCTTGGTGGCTAGCATCTGGCACTGCTTAATCAGAATTCCAGCAAATTGGCTTGGGGAGTGCTTAACCTCCTGCTCCACGTTAACATAAGCCCCATCAGTGAATTTTAAGCCACCTGTCTCCCATTGCACTTGTGGTTTCCTGCTTTTCAACCAGAGCAGACCCAGAATAATTGAATAATTGGCAATAGGGGCCACTATGAATTGCAAGGTCTCTTAGTGGCCCCCTATGAACATGCCAACAGTTTCAGTATGGAACTCTATGGGTCCCCCGTGAGCCACAGTGCCATGCATCTGGTAAAGACTATAGGTTGCTTGAGTTTCTTTACCTTAAGAATCAGAGTATTAATGAGAGCTGGGTGGATCAAACATTTGGTGCACCCGGAGTCTAGCATGGCCATTAAATTAGCTTTGTGCCAGGTCCTTGGGCTTAGCTCAACCCAAATAAGTAAGGTGGAACAGTCCTCACTCACCAATGGATCTTTGTCATCCTCTTCCTCAGAGGAAGTTTTGTGCCCAGGATTCTCCACCTGTTCACTGACACGATTCAGAACAGGCGTATCCTGTTTCCCACCAGCTGTGGGAATTACTCCTCAGAGTCTCCCCCAAAGTCCTCAGGAATTTCATCCACCAGCTCCTTGTGTGCCAAGGCTGCAGCCACAGGGCCTTTGCACTTCACTGGCTGGTTTCCCACCAGATTTCTCTGCTGCTCCAACTCCTCCATGTGGGCACTCCGAAGCTCGATGGGAGTCTTTCCCACAGCAGCTTCCTCTTTTCCAGCCCCTATCCTTAGCTTCCTCCCTGGATCAAAATGGTTTTCTTGGGCCAAAGGACATCTGGCTGATAGCCACAGTGTTTCTGCTGGCAGCTTGGGCTTGCAGCTGCCTGCTGAATTGATATTGTGTATTATCTACCTCTCTGGCCAAACAAATCCACTCTCTCATCTTAAGATTTCAGGTTGCAGACCCCCCTCCTTAAAACAGTCCACTTTAGTAGCTTCGAACCAGTCCAGTATTTTCCCTGCCGGAGCCTTAAACTCCATGGCATACTCTGCTACAATCTTCTCCCTCTGCCTCAGCTGCTGCAACACTATCTTTGCCCTGAGCTTATCTAATGGGTCCTCAAACCTCTCTCTCAGGATTCTCATAAATTCCTTCAGACTATGTAGTTCAGGGGCCATGGCATCATGGAGTTGCATGAACCAATCCACCACCCCACCCCTCAGCTTAGCCCCCACTTTGCTCACCTTGGCATACTCAGTTGGGAAGAAACCTCCACACTCCCACATGTATATTGACACATTCATCATAAAAAAATTACAGTTGCTGAGGATCCCTGTTAAATTTAACTTGGAAATCTCAGGGCGCGTTCCTCGCAGGGGCTGAAGCTCCGAGTCTGGCTCCTGGATTGTCCCAGGTCACTGTTTGGCCTCTACCTCTGCAGCTCCTGGGTAGTGAGGGGAGTAGCCTGGGTGGCATTGTGGTTTGGTGTCCCCCACTTCAATCAGGTGAGGTTTTCCTGAATGGTGCAGCTGACTCATCATCTTGTTGGGACACTAAGTAGTTGATTGCTTTTGACATGTGCTTTTGACATGTGTGGCATCATCTCTTCCATAGCAGACATTCTGGCTTCCAAGCCATGAACCTTCTGGGGGGTAGCCCCCTTCTTGCTTCCAGACCCCTGGGAGCCAGGACTCAGAACCCTCACCTGGGCTTCAATAGGTTGGGGGACCCTTGTTGCTCCCCCTCCAACACCTGCCGTAGCTGGTCCTGACTCTGGGCATGGACCCTTTGCCTCTGGTGTCTGGGGTTCTTGAACCAGGTCCAGGGTAATGATTGCACTCTCTAGCTTGGTGACGTAGTCTGTCACAGTCTCCTCACTCTCTTTGGCTCCATCACTCTCAGCATCTTCTATTAGCTCTTCCATCTCCTCCACTGCTTTTTTGTAAAGGATGGTTTTGTCTGTGTCTTCTGAAGGTGTGGACTCCTTGGTTCTCAATCTCTGTTTCTTAGACATTTTCCTCAACTCTCAACTGGGTATAGAATCTCCAGGTAGAGTCTCGAGGTGAAGGGATTTGCAACTTTATGTAATGACCAGCATGCTCAAGCATTCACTTAAAGACAGTCTAGAGACCTGGGCTCAATTAACTGTTTAATGAAGCGAAGCGTCTGATACAAGGAAAAAGTTGTGAGTGGCCATTTCCCATGCATTTTACAGTTTAAAATCACAAACCTTTAATTCCCCTCCCCACTCCCTGCCTAGGCATGCACCCCTCCCTGGTGCCAGCAGATGGCTTGAACAGTTTCTGCCTGTTGACCTTGGGCAAGAGGCATCTAACCCAAACAATACAATTCACCCTCCAATCTCACTCCCCCTCTGTGCTGGCAACTTGCAGTCTGCTGACACAGGTTTCTGGATTTCTTCAAAATGGAAGTGAGTTCGATTAGATGTTGTATTGACATTTGGTTGAGGAGTCTGACACTAGGAGTATCCCCAAAGTATTTAGCAATTCCTTTAAACCCAGGAACAACACATTGACTATTTGGACAGGATTTGGCCTCAGTGTATTGACCCTCATCCAACACATTACTGAGAGCCAGTTTGGTGTAGTGGTTAAGGTGCTGGGCTAGAAATCAGGAGTCTGTGAGTTCTAGTTCCACCTTAGGCATGAAAGCTGACTGGGTGACCTTGGGCCAGTCACCTTCTCTCAGCCCAACTCAGTGCAATGTAGAGTAGCCTCCTCATGGTGCAACCCGGGCAACGTGACTTGTCACGGCTAAATAGTCTACACATCTGGCTGCTGGACCTCACAAGGATTTCCCAGCAAGAAAAAGCAGCATGAACACCGAACTGCTATGCCATACAATTAAAACAAAAACAAAAACAAAAATCAAACACATTACTGTATCTAGGCATCAGTTCGGGAAATGCACACTCACTCCTAATTCAGATGTTATAGAGAAGAACTGGGTGCCATCAGTATATTGATGATGGCTATTGATGACCATCCCAAGTGGTGTCATTTAGATTTTAAAAAGCATTGGGGACAAAATCTTGCCTTTTGGCATTCAATAGTACAATTACCAGGGTATCAAAGGAAAGCTATCCAGTATTATTCTAAACCATCCCTCCAACTGTGCCCCCAATCTCCATATCACTGAAGTAATTCAGAAGGAAATCATTTTCAATGTTATGAAGGTCCACCAAGAGATCCAGCAAGATTAGCAAAATCACATATCATCTGTCTTTTTCTTGCAGGAATTAATGCTAATTCAGCCTCCAAACTGATAATTAATTAATTAATTGGTTTCTTCCAAGAATGCTTGTATCTGCCTGGACATTGACCTTTCCAACACCTTACTTGCAAAAGAGACATAATAAGGCAAGATGTACAATGGTCAAAAGAGATGCCTAAGGTTAGAGAGCTCCAGGAAACTTAGCCATCAGAAACAAGAAGAACAAGAAGCTGGAGATCATCTTTAATGACACACTTTAAGTTGTTCCATGCCATCAGTCTTAAATGCACCATGCAAGGAAAGAATACATGGCTGGATGACAAACAAACCCCAACTGGAGCTTCATAGCTGTTTCCAGGTACTGAGTTAATGATGCCTCCTGGATCTCCTCAAGGCTAGCTGAGGAGATGCAAAGGAAATTGGAAAAGCAAAGATAGGATGGACAAGGAAGAAGAGCTTGTAAGAGCTGTCTGGTCTGTTTCTGCTGCAAATTGTTGTCCTTAGCTGATAATCTGTTTCTTCTAGACAGCCTCTCCTGTTATTCCAGAGGTTCTTTGGAAGCAAGGGAGCACTTGGAGTTTCCCATTTTCAACAGTAGGAGTATTTTATATGTATCTCCACTGAGGAAATGCTTCTGTCAGTGGAAAAGATAGATGCTAGCTACTCCAGTACCCATTCATTTCTGCTTATTTCTGTATCTGTGTCTATCTGTGTATCCCACCTTTCCTCCAGGAGCTCAAGGCAGCAGAGGTAGCACATCCTCCTCTAATTGTTCTCCAAAACAAAAACCCTGTGAGATAGAGTGGGCTGAGAGAAGGTGGTTGGCCCAAATTCACCCAGTGAACTTCCATAGCTGTGGGTGGACTTGATTTCCCTAGTCCTATTGCAACATCTCAAGTGCTACACCATATTACATCAAGGCGCTGTACATGAGTTTAAGATCACAACCTGACAGAGACATGCACAAAAGCATGCAGCCAGTTTTTATTTATGTATGGATATTTTTTTTGCTCCATACCATAGTCAGTTTCATCTACCCTGGTATTGGAAGAGGACCATCTTAACCATCTCTACAAGCTACAAGGCAAAGTTATTTTCTTCCTAGCATATTAAACTAATGGGAAAGCAAAGAATGCACTTCCCACCCCAGCAGCTTGCTCAGATTATGGAAGCGAGTTCTTTGTAGCATAGTGCATTGGCTTCCTGTGGATGATGTAAATAAAGTGAGCTTGCCCTGAAAATGAATCTGGTCCTGTGGGATCTGTTTGAAGACACAAAGTGTCTAATTCATTTTGTTAATACTACCAAAATATATTAAAGTAGTCACTAAATCTATCCTGTTCATTTGGATACCAGGGTAAGATAACAAGCTGTTGATACTCATTTGATATTATCATAAAGTATTGCTTCACTACATTCCCAAGACAGATTGCATTTTTCCCCTGTAAATGCAATTACATTAAAATTAGTTAAAATGGAATAAAAATGATCTATAGTACATAAAATCAATCAACAGAAGTGGCTTCTGCCAAGTTGGGAGATGCCATCTGTGACCTTATTTTCCCCATCTTTGGAAAAGCAAGGAATTAATAGCATACCCATGCTGGAAGTGATCCCACTATCCCACCCAAATTGTATACAAATTCCCTTCCCTGTGAGGAGAAGGAATTGCCTGTATCATACCTTTTTATTGTTTATCTGCTGTCCTTCTACTCATATGATATATAAACCTATGAAAGAAAGGAAGGAAGAAGGTACATAAAGCAATTGGGGAGATAGACTAGATGATCAGATGCATTTCAGCTCTTGTATTTTAAGATTCTTATATTCTATTAGGAAATATAGGCATGGGAAGGAAAGTTTCAACTACTGGATCAAAACTAGATTTTCTTTTTTTATGCAAGGGAAATAAGGTAATATACTGAGGAACATGAGGGTGTGAGACCATATTTGAGATAAGTATGGTCACTTAGATTTTGAATTTATTAGCACAGTATTTTTTTCAATTCATTTTAGTATTTTCATTCTTAATTAATTTTGGATTGTAGTATATTAATTGCTTTTGTTTTTACACATATGTATTAATGTAAGATTGTTGCTATTGTATAGTTTTATTGTGTCTGGCCTTAGGGCTGTAATAAACGTGATGATGATGATGATGAGATAAGCACAATTTTCTCACAGGAAACTATGGCCATATTAATTCTCCTTGCAATAATTTGAGAACAGGTGTTTAAAAAGTAGAACAATCAAGTCAAATTCTCCTGATATTCCTAATACAGTAGACATATAAATAAATAAATAAATACAAGAGCAGAAACACTATCAACAGGATTGAGATGTTATCTTCTCTTTGAAAATACCATAACTCATTCATTCAGAGGATTCATATTTTTATTCATATGTCAAATTCCAATTTCTCTTTTCCTTTTTTAGCTTCTAAGGATGTCCATCTAAAATGGGAAAACAAATTCAGTTCATTAAAATTAAGTTATATTAAAGTTATGTTAAAATTTAAGTTATATTAAAATTATAACTATATTATGATAGTATCTTACAGAAATCTTTTAAGGCACTATGGAATTATGACAATTAGGTATTGTTAGCAAACAATTCTGGATGACTTGAAGGTGCCAAAACAACATCATTAAGTATCCCCATATTGTCTGAACATTACATGTATATATACACATCTAAACATAGAACAATAATTAATTCAAAAGTGTTTGGACACAATTTCTGAATAAGGGAAGAACTGTGAATTGTAAGCGCTGAAGACATTGTGATGAATGGACAACTTGCATTTCCTTGAAAAGAATAGTACTGTATACAGAGACAAATTACCAGATCACTGTAGAATTGAATGTAAGATGCCTCCATTTGTACATTTGCTCTGTGTCGATTAAACAGTAGTCACACACCTAAATCTATTTGATACTAAGCTATTTGCCCTTACAACTTAATGTACAATTATACTATATGTTTTTTTCCTTTTCACTCTCTGCTGATACCTTTATTCATTCTAAAAATAAAGATAGACCTTTTTCCCCCCAGAATTGCATAGATGTCTACTCAGAACTAAATTCTGAACTGAATTTAAAGAACCTACTTCCTTTACAAAACTATCTAATGTGAGTGGGAAAAGGGGGTCATGATATAGAAACTGCCAGATACAACACTCT
The DNA here is from genome assembly GCF_035149785.1 of Candoia aspera. Lineage (NCBI taxonomy): Eukaryota > Metazoa > Chordata > Lepidosauria > Squamata > Candoiidae > Candoia > Candoia aspera. The sequence continues at coordinate 228,834,084 of NC_086154.1, forward strand.
GTTGAGTTTGTGTTTAGAGAATTTTTTTCAAAAAACATTTATTTATTTAACAAATTTAAATGGGCACCCAACTCACAGATGGTGACTCCAGGAGGCTTACAGAATTAAATTAATTCATTTCTACCTGGTTTCTTATTTTTGGTCAACCTTTTTTTTTAAATTCCCATTTCCTTTAGTTCCAGTTAGAGGAATATAAGTATGTCATCACCAATGTTCCTCATGTTATTTTTTGGGCATAAATCAAGGAGCAAAAGAATTTGGAATCACACAAATCCAAAATGATTCTAAACCACCATATTCTACTGGCTCCCTTTTGCTCTGTCCTACAGTAGATACTGATGACAGAGATGATAATGAGCACAGACCTCCCTTTACACCTCAGGAGGAAGAGAGATGTATAAATGCTTTGTATAAATAACAACTATGTGTTAAATGTTTACTGAATATGATCCTCATTTGAAAAATCAATGACCATCAGCCTTGTGGATGTACTAGGCCTTCAGATGCCTATACAAGCATCAGATGGATGTGGAAATTGAGAAAATACTTTAGTATTGGAAAAAAAATAAGTACTATTGGAAAAATAAGGAAACTAAAACAATCCTTCATGGATTCCTCCATCCCTTCCTACACTATAAAAACGGAGACAGAAGTATCCAAGAAGCTGCTTCTTAGAAGTCAGGTTAAGGTCATGTTACCTCACAAGTCAGGAGAAGCAGATTAATAGGCAACTACATCATTTTATGCCTGTCTCTGGTATTCAGCATCCATCTTACTGTAGATATGCTCATAAAATATTAATAATCTTGTGATAATAATTTAATCAATTAATATTGATATTGATATTCTTTTTTCCTACTCTGGATTGGAGCACAGTTTTTTCTTTATATGAGATAAAATGCAAACATACCCATGCCCATCTTACACACTTCGAAAGTATGATGTTGCCTCATAAGGTCTAGGCATAATGTGTTTCCCCCCATTTCTTATAAACATAACTCTAGTATAAGACAGCAAAATCATCTCTGAGAAATTACTCACCCTGCCAAGAGCAGATTTCCTTTGTCAAGTAACAAAGGAAAGCTACCATTGATTTTCACAGAAGCTACACTAAATACTTTCAGAATTATACTAGAATATATTTTATTCAGTTTTTAAACCCTGCCTGCATTTTAACTTATTTCATTTTGCAAAAAACAGAAGATTGCTTTTTGATAACACTTACCTTTTTAAAGTTTAAGGCATGTAAAACTTTTTACCACCATTAGTATAAGAAATGGCCAAAGGGTCAGTCTCTCTCTTTCTCTGTTAAAATCTGGTTTTCTCCTACTTGTTTATGTATCTGTATGACCCGCAGAAACAGAAATAACCTTCTGCTGACATTTACTGAAAATGTTAGATTGTCATGTGATCATGCGAGTGATCATTTGTAGCAACCCTTATTTACTGGTTTCTAAAGGAAAGGAAAGTGTTGAAATATATGACTGGATACGCCTGAGGCCTTATGCATATATGGGCATGTTGCTGTTGAGAATCTGAAGCAGAAATGTATTTTCAAAGTTCACAAACAATGAAGGAACAAACTTACAGGTGGTTCTAAATTAAATGTGTGTACAGTAGTCTAAAAGCAGATTGTAAAAAGATACAGAAGGTTTTCATAAACTAAACAAGAAAATGGGAGATAAAACTCAATCTTGATAAATATACAATGAAGCAGGCTGGAAAACTAACACCCTTCTTGGTAAGTGTTGGTTAATACATTACTGTGGCCATTCAAGACAAGAAAATTGAAATGGAAAAGAGGCAGCTATTGATCTGAATAGGTAATCTATTATTAAATTATATAAAATGATAAGGGGATAGCAAAAACAAATACTGAGAGCAGTTACAGGGAACTCTGCAGATAAAATCAACTTTCTTTCCCCCAACATAATGTACAGTTGACCTTTAAAATATTGGTCCATGAAATACTATAAACTAATTAAATGAATTTGGTCCTTAGAATTTTATAATCAGTTGTTAATTGAGAAAATTTAGTGAGATGTATTTCCATTTAATCATATTCAAATATATGTGAAAATGATAGCACTGTACTGTCCAATAGCATGGTAAATTGAATAGTAGCATGCCTTGAAATTTCTCTGGATTTCCAACTAGCTACACTATGTACTTATGAAAACTATTGATTGACCATCATAAAGTGAAGTGAACACAACTGCTATGCAAATTTCGAAACTGGGCTTTGACAATTGGAAATTACTGACTTCTAAACAGCCACCATGAACAATTAGTAAGCACTTTTGCTAGCTTATGTTCCCTTGATTCAAAATGAATGCCAATGCTATCTATTGCACGAGAATGTCTACAATTACGGATTTTTGCCCTGGAATGTCTTTCAACCTTCTTGATTAGATATGGGTTATATGAATGGGCTGGATAGAAAGAGAATGTCTGTTCCAGTGATGGATGGAAGGAATAAGATGCAATTTTATTGTTAGAATGGGATATTATATGTATGTATGTATGTATGCATATATGTTGAATTTTATTAGATTTAGAATAAAGATAAAAAGTACAAAAAAGCAAAAAAAATCTACAAAAAAAAAAACTAAGAGTGTGAAAACACAAAAAGAATTCTTTTTAATGATTACTGTACATAAAGAGGTGACTTCTGACTTTTAACAGCAAGAATATGCAACAATTTTCCATAATCAATCCCTTACTCTAGATTAAACCAAAATCACATTATTTCTATAATTCTATTAACACATTATAAAAATCACTAAATACATTTCCTTCCCTTTATATTAAAAGAATGAATACAAATCTCCTAATCAACTCCCCCCCCCCCACAAAATAACATTTATTTCATTATTTTCTTCCAACTACTATTCTATACTTTTCTGTCTGCTGTAGTAGAAGTCAAACTAAAAAGCATATAAATTATCTGCCATTATAATAATATAAAAATTATATTATTTATATTTTTATTATTTATATTTATTGTAAACCACCCAGAGTTCCCCATTGGGGGAGATGGGCAGTGATGTAAATTTAATAAAATAAATAAATAAATAAAATACTAATCTTATTCATATTAAACCTAAAACCAAGCAATTATTATTGTGCCTTATTACGCTTAATCCAAATCATTAAAGAGAAGTGAAGACAAACAAAGCAATTCAGATAATTATTCTTACTCCACTTCAAAATAAACAAGAGCATTAACATATCCCCACAATACACACTTTATGTTTTTCATAAAGAAATCAAACAACCCAACTGCCCCCTTTAAAAACTCTGACTTCTCAGCAAAAAACTTCCCATAGATAACAACCCTTTATTTTCCATAACATTCCATCAAAAGGTCAGTTTTACTCATGGCTTGCAATTGGTTCTGTTCCTTTAAATTCTTCAACTTGACTACCCGATCTTTGTCTGGCATTTTAACAGAAGCCTCAATCTCAGTGTTAATAGAAATGTTTCCATCATTGTTAAGCTCTTCAATTTCTTCCACAACATCCCCAGCCAGATGACACATTTTAGAACTGATATTCTCAACAATGTCCCAAGTATCTTGCATAATAACTTGGCAAGAATTGAAAAGAATCTGTTTAAGCTCACAACAGAAATCCAAGAAAGTCTGCTTGAAATCATCCATGTCTCATGCAATAGATTATGGCACCCACTAGGTACTTAACTAGCAAAAGTAGGAGTTAATGGAACATTCCCAAAGAAATATTTACACAAGTGGAAGTGTGATAAGAGGCAGCTCCCCAGGGAAAATAGCAGCAGAAAGCTAAATACTTATATACTGATACTATTATATTGTATAAATTATCCTGTTACAAAAGCTTTACTTGCATCACAAACTGTCCTTACTTCTGTGCCTTAACAAAGATTATTCTCAAAAAATAACTTCTTTTTACAATCCTCCACTACCATCCTCCATTTCCTTTTGTAACATTTCATTCAATCTCCACCTAAAAGATCCCTTTTTTCTTTTAAAAGTTAAAGTCACTGGATTGTGATCTGAAAAGTCTTTGGTAAGGTCTCCATTTTATAAACGTTATTAGCCAAAGTCTTAGAAACCCAGATCATATCTATTCTTGAAAAAGACCTATGTCTTTTAAAAGAATAAGTATATTCTTTTGAGTCACCATTTTTATACCTCCATGGATCAAAAAGCTTCAAATCATCCATTCAAATATATGTATATGTGTATGTATGTAATTTACCCTGTGTATTTTTAATATTTTTCTCAAAAGTTCTAATCTTTTGTGGGGAAACCACTCCATTCCAATCTCCCAGGAGACACTGATTTTCATACCTAAAATCCAATAATTTATCTATAAGTCCTTTATAAAATACTGTTTTATGTTCATCTGGGACATAAATTCCCAATATCAAAGTCTTTGCCCCTTGTAGATTAACTTCCTCCCCGACATATCTGCCATGATCATCAGGCAATATAAGTTTTGGATATAGTTGAGCATTTATACAGAAAACAACTCCATTTTTTTTTACAATCCTGATGAAATAAATTCTTCTCCCAAATGTTTGTGACTCAAATATTTTATAACTATTTTCTTAATATTTCTTAATTATTTATTTACTCCTCACATTTCTTCACCACCCATCTCGCCAAAGTGACTCTACGGGTTTCTTGTAAGCAAATCACATTGTGCTTTAACTTTTTCAAATAATGAAATATTTTTTTGTGGAGTTCTTGGTGCTCTCTGAGCCTTGTTGTTTTCTTGCAGACATTTCATTGCCAGACTAGGCAACATCTTCAGTGCAAAGAGGGAGTGGGCCTTGCTCTCAGTTTATATACTGTGGCTTGCCCTGCTTGTGTCCCTCTATGTAGGACAGACAGGCAGAAGACTAGCAGAGCGCATCCATGAACACCAACTAGCTGTCAGAAGACATGATGAGAACTCCTTAATCTCACAACACATGGACAGACTCAACCATAGTTTCAACTGGGAAACTGTGAGCATCCTAAACCAAGCCAAATCCAAAAACGTCAGAGAATTCCTGGAAGCCTGTCACTCAGACAAAGCAGCCATCAACAGACACATAGAGGTAAACAACATTTATGTACCATTCAAAAGAGACAGTAGAAAAGCCAAAAGACCAGAACACCTCCTCACCAGCAATCAACACCCAGATATGCAAAGATTAACACCACAATTAACACCAGATGAACCATCAAAGAGCACAATACACCTTAATCAAGGAACTATTAACTCAGTCAATCAACCAAGCAGCAAACAACAGCCCAATCAAGGAATTCCCAAGAAGAGAACAACACCTCCACCAAAACAAGCAGGGCAAGCCACGATATATAAACTGAGAACAAGGCCCTCTTCCTGTTTGTACTGAAGATGTTGCCTGGTCTGGCAATGAAACGTCTGCAAGAAAACAACAAGGCTCAGAGAGCACCAAGGACTCCACAGTTCAACCCTGAGCTACAAATATTTGCTTTGATTGGTACCAATTTTTTCTTTTCTTTTCTGAAGACCATTATATTCCATGTTAAGCATTTATAATCCATAGTCAGGTCAAGATTTTAGAAAAGTCAATACCTGTTGCACCTAATATGGAATCCTATACAATGTTTTGTTGTATCTGTTGTGGCCTTTGATTGGTGTCATTGTCACTTCCATTTGTATTTCCTCCAGTTATTTTTTCCCCAAAAATCTCTTACTTTCTGCAAAGAGTTCAGTCTGAATGTCTGCTGTTTAAAAGTAAAAATCACCCCTTCCAACTTATCCCATCTAAATGGAATTTTCTTTTGTTTAAGTTTATCTGTTAAAAAAAATCTCTTTTCTCTTACTTGGTATTCTAATTGCAATTTCCTTAAGTACAATTACTGTCATGAGTACTGATGGAGAGCAGGAGGGGGCCTCTATCCAGGGTGGAAAACGCATGCGTAGTAGTGAGGAGTTGAGCAGCCATTCAAAGAGACACAGAACAGACCCGCCTTGACTTTTGGGGTTTATCTGTCTGGGTTTTCCCACGCTTCTTCAGTTTGTTAGGATTTTCTGTCTAATGTAGCAGTAATAAACACTAGAGACCTGCTCCTTGTCTCAGCGTGATTCCTGACTGTTAGGACAATTGCATCTGTATTATCAAGCCTCAATCTAATATTAAAATGCTGCTGCAAAACTTAATCTCTGATCTTCTTCCTGACAAATTGCATAAGGACATCCCTTGGAACATTTTTGGATTTTGTAAAATGTGTATTAATCCTATGAACCTTATCAATCTCTGTCTCAATATCTTCCTCCTCCCAATCCAAACAATGAGACAGTGACTTAATCTTTTGTGTAATATCTTCTCCATGTTGTTCTGGAATTGCTCTAAATCTTAAACAAAATTCTTTTTTCTCTCAGTTCTAATAATGCCAAGTTATCCAAATCTTTCTCCATTTGTCTATTTGTTTATAACTTCTGTCTTACTTTCCAAAACTTCCACTTTGTCAATAATTTAAGTCTGTAGCCAGTCGCCCTACAGATTCTTCAATCTTTTTAACTTCTTCTTTCACATTTTTTTTATTCCTACAAATCCTTCTTCCATTTCCTTTTTAACCGTTGCAATCATCTTTTTGTCAAATTCTTCAAACCCTGTCTGCAATAAATCTGGAGAAATGCTGTTATCCCTAAGTTGTTCTAGTGAGCCCCTGTGACCTTCTCCTGATTTAGCAGCTTTTCTTGTGGTTGTCATTGTGAGAAAGTGAAAGTATGTCCATTACTTTCTGGTGAAAGTAAAAGGCAGGCTTCTTTTCTGTTTTGCCTTTATCTTTAGCACTTTAGTCCCAATTAGCTCTCCATAGTCACAGTCTCACAGTTTAGCTCATATTATCCTTATCTTCTTGTTTTGTAAAATCCACCAATTATCTACTGACTCACAAAGGTCCATTTTGTTAGTCTAATTACTATTGCTATTTTCAAAGGCACTTTCATTAAAAAAAAACTTTTTTTAAAAAATCACTCTCCTCTTTATACATTTAAAATTTTCTTGAATCACAATCTTGTTAAGCTTTTTGCTTTTAAATTAAAATCCTTTAAAATAGTGTTTTTTCCCCTATTCTTAATTTAAAAAAAAAGGCACTCACCAAGAGTCTTTGATCTTCACTGCCATTCAGAATATCTCTCTTAAGTTGTAAATTAAGTTGTAAAAGGTTTAATAACGTGCGGCTTTTGCTGGTCAAATGCCCATTAAGGCTGCACAGAGGCGCATTGTAAGTCCCTTGGCTCCCAAGCCACTCAATTTGCAATTGGCCACAAGAAACTCAGTTCCTGTGGTCTCCTCTTGAGGAGCAGTTCTTACAGGGTGCAAATGGGTGATCCTGACAATCTTTCCTTCCTCTGGAGAGATTTTCATCATCCAGAACCTGGCTTCTGGTCAATGATTCCAGTGCACTGCTGTCCTCACTCACAAAGTGAGTCCTCACTCATCCACCATCAGTCCTCACCTGGAAGCCCCCTTAGCTGTTGGTTTCCAATTAAAGAAATGCCCAGGTCCATCCAAAGTGGAAGAAGATAGACTTTTTTTTTTATGATCAGAGAATAGTTGCTTGTGATCTTCCAGTTACTTCCTAGAAGGTAAAAGGGAAAGAAGAAAGTTCAGAAGTGTTCTTGATTACAGCTGTTTTTGTCAGTTGCTTTAAGAGTTTATTTAGCTGAAAGATAGCAAAAGTCTGCAGAAACCCCTAATATATATATATATATATATATATATATATATATATTCATTCATATATATATATATATATATATATATATATATATATATATATATGAATGCATATGTATAAGGGAGCTGTTTTTTTTTTTTTTTTTTCATGCATCTCTGAATGAGACACATCCAGGCCAAAAGATCTGAAATTTACTTGGGAATCTTCTTTGCAGCTCTTATAATCATGCTCAACACTACAGAACTGTCAAGTCAATTGTAGTTGTCCTGTTCACTTCAACTGCTCAGCGGCACAATGCAAAAAAATAATTGACTGCCTTCTCAGATTTTTTATCTTTCTGTTTTGACTTGAAAATATTCTCTGAAGCTTACCCTCATGACTAACCCTTTAAAATAAGTTCATTTAATGGAACAATAATATTAGACATTCTCTTTATTTCTCTTTTATAACAGTAAAGTGCAGATATCATATTTTTCCAAAACAGGATACTCTGCTGGATCATTTTAACTTGCAAAGAGACAGCTAAATCAGCTGTGTAATATGCAATCTGAGAAAACATCAACTGTTGCCCCTACATAACAATGTGAAGGAAGAAACAATGACACTGCTGAGAAAGTTGTAGCTGAGAAAACTGTTACGATCTGCTTGCTTACTATTCTGTGCCACCTTCTTAAGTAGACCTTCTGCAAGAAACCTTAATGTCTAGAAAGTAGCCCTTTGGACCATGGTAACACCATGTCTTAGCACCTTTGTGATCTATTTCCAAGCCTGGGAACAGTAAAAGTGTCTCTGTTCTGGGCCCTGAGGATAGCAACAGCAATAACAGTGGCTACTGTGGCACAAGCAATCTCTCTCATGGGTATATCCAAAAAGTGTGTGTGTGTGTCTGTGTCCATGTCCATGTCCATGTGTAACACAGTTATTCCAAACCTTGCATTGAAGAGAGCTGTGGAGGCCTTGAGATCACTGATGGTCATAAGCCATGATTCAACAGGACAAGTCAGAAATAATTGGCCTCTGCTAACAAAATAATTACAGCCCCTCATTCTGATTTAGTCTCAGAGCAAAAGTAATGGTGATGTCATATTGAGTGAAAGGGCCGAGAGGCACAGAAACTTAGGCCACTTCAAGTTTCAGCCACCTTTGAGACTAACACATATTTCTGGAACAGGACAGAGAGATTCACTCCAGGGCAATGTGTGCCTTTATTAGGTTTTTGAAAGTTCAACTTTAAAATCTTCAGTTCCAGACTGGTTGTTGGAACAAAATTAGGTCACCAGCTATCTGTTAGCATGGCTTAACGAACAGCTTGTTACTGTCTTGTACTTACTATGTTTTACTTTGATTTTGATTCCAATGATCACATTGTGCTTTATCCCCAACAGACACAAGTCATTGAACTAAGGGCAGGAAAGTACTCTCAGAAGACTGCTTAAATTATCTTGGTTTGGTTTGATTTAGCTTAGTTGGAAACAAATTTCAGAATACCTAGAATAGAATAACTACTGAAATTTTATACATTGAAAAACTATTGAAATTCTCCAGCTCCAAAGGCCAATCCCCTTCTCTCAAAATGTGTCAATCCCTACTTTGAAACTACCCTCTTACTTTTGTAAGGCACAAATGGTATTGCCAAATAATCATTATCCAACAACTCAAAGTCTTTGGGATATAAAAACTATATCACAGAGTTCTCTTACAGTATTGCAAAATGTCAAATCTGGTGCCTCAGTAACAAATATCATAAATTGGCTCTGCTGAAGCCTGTTGTTCTCTGTAAGGAAAATTCCTATGAATTATGGTATATTTGAAAGTGTTGCATATAAAATCAATGTATATTGGGCAAAATTGCATAAATTATGTATGTTAAGCTGTATTTAAACTAGATAACTATAAGAAAAGTTACATAGAAAAAAAGATATTGGGGATATCTGCATAGCAAAAAATATATATTGGGGTAATTTTGTAACCTACATAGAAAAATATCTATATTACATTTTTTAAATGGGAATCATTGATGTGAATTATTACCCTCTCACAAAAAAAGATGACCTGCACAGTCTTGTTGCTACATAGGTCAATGTGTGTACCCAAAAGAGACATTCCAAAAATATCTACATTGAAAAAATAATTGCAAATTTGTTTCCCTACCTCCTAAACAGAGCAGCTGCTATGAACACCTGCAGTAGTCTGTTAGATAGTCCCCTGATACTGCCTCATTGTTGCATATATGTACTAAGTCAGCTAAGCATATAATTATTGTAATAATAATTATTAACTTTATACCAACTGTCGAGCAAGGTACATTTTTGTACTGAAGTCCTTCTGATGGGTGGAAATGTCTGTGCACTACAGAAATTCATCATCACAGCTTTATTGTTCAACCCAAAGGCCTCTTAACAGCAGTAATTACTGCAAACTGAACATACAGAATTATAGCAACACTTTAAAGCAATATTCTAATCATTTACATCCGAGCAAACCACAGAAAAACTTCACTTGTTAAATGTGAATGTCATACTAATTTGTGGACAACCTTTAATTTTATAGAGTTTAGAGTTTAGTAATTAATTAATGTATCTTCTTAACTCACATGTCCATAAAGATCTCATCTCAAAATTGGAGATAACCAATATGAGTCAAATAATAGGGGCATTCCTAATGTAAAATTAAAATTATTTTCAGTAAGATGCTTTATTCACATGCCAGTAAGGTAATGCTCAAGATCCTGCAAGGTAGACTTCAGCAGTTCATGGAGCGAGAATTGCCAGATGTACAAGCTGGGTTTAGAAAAGGCAGAGGAACTAGAGACCAAATTGCCAATATCCGCTGGATAATGGAAAAAGCCAGGGAGTTTCAGAAAAACATCTATTTCTGTTTTATTGACTATTCTAAAGCCTTTGACTGTGTGGACCATAACAAATTGTGGCAAGTTCTTAGTGGTATGGGGATACCAAGTCATCTTTTCTGCCTCCTGAGGAATCTGTATAACGACCAAGTAGCAACAGTAAGGACAGACCACGGAACAATGGACTGGTTTAAGATTGGGAAAGGAGTACGGCAGGGCTGTATACTCTCACCCTATGTATTCAACTTGTATGCAGAACACATCATGCGACAAGCTGGGCTTGAGGAATCCAAGTCTGGAGTTAAAATCACTGGAAGAAACATTAACAATCTCAGATATGCAGATGATACCACTTTGATGGCTGAAAGTGAAGAGGAACTGAGGAGCCTTATGATGAAGGTGAAAGAAGAAAGTACAAAAGCTGGCTTGCAGCTAAACCTCAAAAAAACCAAGATTATGGCAACCAGCTTGATTGATAACTGGCAAATAGAGGGAGAAAATGTAGAAGCAGTTAAAGACTTTGTATTCCTAGGTGCAAAGATTACTGCAGATGCTGACTGCAGTCAGGAAATCAGAAGACGCTTAATCCTTGGGAGAAGAGCAATGACAAATCTCAATAAAATAGTTAAGAGCAGAGACATCACACTGACAACAAAGGTCCGCATAGTTAAAGCAATGGTGTTCCCTGTAGTAACATATGGCTGTGAGAGCTGGACCATAAAGAAGGCTGAAAGAAGGAAGATCGATGCTTTTGAACTGTGGTGTTGGAGGAAAATTCTGAGAGTGCCTTGGACTGCCAGAAGATCAAACCAGTCCATCCTCCAGGAAATAAAGCCAGACTGCTCACTTGTGGGAATGATATTAAAGGCAAAACTGAAATACTTTGGCCACATAATGAGAAGATGGGACACCCTGGAGAAGATGCTGATGCTAGGGAGAGTGGAGGGCAAAAGGAAGAGGGGCCGACCAAGGGCAAGATGGATGGATGATATTCTAGAGGTCTAGACTCGTCCCTGGGGGAGCTGGGGGTGTTGACGACCGACAGGAGGCTCTGGCGTGAGCTGGTCCATGAAGTCATGAAGAGTCGGAAGCGACTAAATGAATAAACAACAACAAGATGCTTTATAGTGCCTGATGTGATGACTGGGGCTATGCTTTGCTAAGTTATCTGGATTGATTGTGGTCTGTGGAATCTGAGGAAGTGGATAGGGTGCTCTCCAATATGGTCTTGGTCACTTCTAGGATAATCTTCATGGCTTCTACATGAGGTTGACTCAGTCTGCAGGGCAGCCTCTGCTCAGTTATGCCTACTGCCACTTAAGCCTTTGGGGAATATTGTGATTGTTGCTACTTGGATGTCTTCTTTCTTTTTAATCATGAGATACACACCTAACTAAAATGGTTGAATGAAAAATAATCCCTCCACTTTCCTAACTTTCACTTAAATAGGGCTATTTTAATAAATTAAACAGAAAAAAATAATCCTTGAAATGAACTGTTACCTGTATTTACTTCATCACCCTTCACTACACACTTCTACTGGCAATGGACAAGCTTCTTAAATCCATCACAAAAGAACACCACACTTTGTCCAGGTCCTGACAGTCCTTTCCAGCTCTTCATCTGAATCAGACACCCACAAAAGTATTACTTCAGTTTTGGGAAAAGGTGGAAGTCGCATGGTATCAAGCCCAAATGGCATGGTGGACAGGGTAAGATGGAGAGATTCAATTTTGCAATTGCCTCTCGAGTAGCGTGTTAGGTGTGGTGCCTAGTGTTGTCATATTGCAGCAAAATTTCTTTCTTGTGCTTCTGAATTCGGCTTAATAATTGTTTCAAAGTTTTGCTTGTTGCAATGTAGTGGTAGTAATGCCACATTCAAGAAATGCCATGTGAATAATCTACCTCTCAAAAAACTATGAGTTTTCTTGCCAATGCCTGGATTTTAAAATGTTTTTTCCCCGCAGGTATGTTGACATTCCATGGAGTGACACTTTTTTCTGGGTCATAATGATGAGCTCATATTTTAGCAGCTGTCATGATGCTGGGAAGAAATTTCATACTTCATTCTCATATAGTTACAGCAACTGTTGGCAAATTACAACTCCTGAAGCTTCCATCTCTGCCATCAGCATACCCAGAACTTGCAGAAACCTTCCAGTGTTGAAGTACATCAATAATGTGACTCACATGTTCCTGTGGAATGCCAAGCTTGGCAGCAATTTCCCTTTAAGTGATTTGCCAATTCTTCTTAATAATTTCATCAGCCTTTCTCATGTGAAACTCATTGGTTGCCATTACAGGTTATCCACTTCATCCTTAATCACACAAATAAATTCTTAGTAGTTTACCATCTTTACATTTTTTTGGCTTTGTGATGCAAAGTACTCATATCAACACAGTAATCACTGTAAACAACCTGCATTTGGCAGGGAATTTCAAATGGAGATACTCCTTCAGAAAAATTTCAAGCATGGTGTCTTACTTACACTGATTAGTATTGATGCAGGCTTCAGTTTCACAACAGAAGCAATTTCCCACTGGCTAAAGTGAAAGAACAGATGCTCAAGAACATGTCAGAGCCTCTAGCATGTCAGTACTGCCATCTGTTGGTGACTTATAGCATTGGAGGTATTATGTTAGTTTTTGTTCAAAAATATTGCTATTAGGGAGAATTTCCTTCCTTCCTTCCTTCCTTCCTTCCTTCCTTCCTTCCTTCCTTCCTTCCATCCATCCATCCATCCATCCATCCATCCATCCATCCATCCATCCATCCATCCATCCATCCATCCATGTGCTGCCTGACTCCCAGTGACTCTGGCTGGTTACAGATAAAAAATGTTAAAAACAAGGAAAGGGAAGATGGGAATTGTGACCAAACATGGACAGAACCAAAAGAAATAAACACACAAAGTCCAAAGGGTGGCTTCACATTCTCTCACCAAATATCTGGGTAAAGAGCAAGATCTTCAAGGCCCTTTGAAACAGCAGGGTGAGGACCATTCCAGAAGGCAGGCACTGCTACAAAGAAGGTGTGCTTCCAGGGTCCTGATAGAAGTCATTGTTTAATTGAAGGAACTCGGAGCATCCCAAGACTGCCAGATCAAATCAGCCAGGCAGAGACTTGGGAGAGAGGAGGTCCATCTAGTAGCTAGAGCCTCTGCCTTATAGGCTTTATAGGCAATGACAAGCACCTTGAATCACACCCAGAAGCAAACTAGTAAGGGCATTATATGTAAGTATATCTTAAAGTTAAATGTTTTAACATTTTAAAACTTCAGCTAAGAACTAGATTTGTTACTGAAAACAACAAAAAAAAATAATGTACTAAAGGAAAAAAAAATCCATTACCGTATAGAGAATTTTTCACTCCAACCATTTGAATGATTACAAAACAGAATTATATATTTGGAAACACAGTTGTGTGTTTAAAAAAATCACAAGGAAAAGTTTAGTTTTTGGATACACAGGTAAATTATACACTGCTGCATTATAAGTTTCACATTTATCCATGAACATTGGGATTATGCAAGATAATTTACTATAATGTGGTCTCATTACCTGGCTCAAAGAATTGGTTACCTTGATGAAGCAACTTCTTTTCTGTACTTTGATGGGGAACCAGAGCAGAAAAGCAAAATCACCTATGAGCTTTCCTGTTTTGAACTGGCCATTCATTGAGCATTTTCCACTTTGTTTCACAGACATGTAACAGAGATTAATTAATTTATTATTCATATTTACACCCACTGCAATCCCCAAAGATTGTAGTTTTCTAAGCAGTCCATAAAGATACAAAGGCACAATAAAAATACACAAGAACATCTATAATCCTAGTAAAAATAAAACACAAAAGAACCAGTCTATAAAGCAGTGTTAACTCAACCTCAGCAACTTTAAGATGGGTGGACTTCGACTCCCAGAATTCCTCAGCCAGCCATGCTGGCTAGGGAATTCTGGGAGTCGAAGTCCACCCATCTTAAAGTTGCTGAGGTCTAGAAACACTGCTATAAACCCTGCCAAGAGGACTTCACAGCCTAAAAGCCCCTCAGAAGAGCTGTACTGAGCTGCTTCCAGAATGCAGACAAAGTGGGAGCCAGCCTGATGTCCACTGTGATGCTGTTCCAAAGGACTGGTGCTGCCACTGAGACACAGTACCTCCAAGCCTTGTCCCCCCTCACTTCCCTGAAGTGGTAAACCATTAGCAGTTTCTCCTGGCTACTTTGAATTGACCAGGCCAACACCCATGGACGAATGTGATCCTGCAGGTAACTTGTTGCCAAGCCATGAAGGGCTTTGTAGGTCAGCATCTGCACTTTAAACTGGTCTATTGGCAACACTGCAAGGTCCTTAGCACTGGTGTAATGTGTTCCCACAAGCAAATACCAGCTAACTCATAGACTGATGCACGTTGAACCAATTGCAGCTTTTGCGTGTTCTTTACAGGCAGCACCATGTAAAGCATGTTGCAGTGGGCTAAACAGATGGTGTTGAGGGCATGAGTCACTCTAGTAATGTCCTTTCACCCCATTTAAGGCCACAGGAGGCACACCAGACAAAGCTGGAAAAAGGCCCTGCTGGCCTGAACCTCTACCTGCTGCTCCAGCGGGCGCCGTGAGTCCAAGAGGCACCCAAGTCACAGACTTGCTCTTTCTCAAGTTGTACCACCATGTCAAGAGATAACATGAGACCCAACAATGGAAAAGAGGCATTTTGCAAACAATATCAGGCTGGGGAACCAAACTTGGGGAATATGCAGCAATGGCAAAATGAACAGTATACGTCTAGAACAGGAGTTTGACTAAATTTAAGCAAGAATGTCTCCTTTATATATCATATGTCACACAACAAGGCAAACTCAGACTACAGTTTTTAATGAGGAAATAATTGATGTGAAGGCAGTAATTAGAAGCAATTTCAATGTTTATAAATATTTAGATTCAATCACCAGTTGGGCACAATACGAAGGAATTTAGAACTTAATATTGCTTTTACTGTTTTTTCTTCTTTTTAAATCATTTTTAATCTTTTTCTTTTCTTTTTCAATTTTTATTCTCTCCAGGCTTTCAGCAGATTTGCCTGCCAGATTGTTGGGAAACTAACTGGATCCATGAGATAACTGGGGCAGACTGTTCAAATAGGTCATCTCAACAGAGGTCACAAGTGACTGTAATCACATCTGAACCAGGAAGTAAAAGAGGTGATAGAAATACTTCCACATCCAGATCACATAACAATTGCTCCAAAGTAAGGGCAAGGACTATTGTGTATCTGCCCACCTGTGTCTGACCAAGGTCACCAGAGATAAACCCATGGTTTCCATGGAGACCATGAACTCCTAAATCTGTCTCGACCTGTCACTTGTCACGTGAGGTTGAAATCACCTAACACCAATAGGCTGAGAACCTCCACCACCAGTATAACAATGGGCAGCATGGTGGCTGGTATGCCAATAGGACCCCTAGCTTGTCTCTACAGCCAAGTTAACACATAGGCACTCACCCCCTGCCACTGCAGGAACAGTGACCCTGGCCACAGATAAGATCTCCTCATAGATCAAGATCAGTTCCAGTGGCTCCAGCAGCTCCAGATGGGCTAAGAGGTGGTTTGGTAAATCTCCACACAACAGTCAGTCTCTGGGCCAAATCCTTCCACCATCCTCCAACCTCACAATCTTCATTACCATTTTCCATTATATACATTATTCACCCCAGCACCCATTCCAAGTGCAACCGTCATATTTCTCAAACTTTATTATTTCTTTCACACTTCCATTCTCCCAGTCACACTGATTACCCTCTCTGATGTCATCTTACCTCATTTATTTATTTGTTTGTTTGTCTATTGGCATTGCTCAACTCCAAACTAATTCATAATTGGCAATAAAAATACTGGCTTGCATCCTTATATGACCAATAAATTGGCAAAAAAAATCATTTTGTGTATGGGAGGGAACAACGCCTATTTGGTTATTTCTAGAATGCACTTAGTAAATTTAATTTTTAAATTGTTTCCGGAGGCATTCACTTTTCTTTGCTTCCCTCCCCTCCCCGCTTTTCCCTCTTTTCCTTGGAGTTTCCTAGCATTTATCTTGTTTTGTCTTTAGGTGAAGCATAGTTCAATAACAAAAGCTATGAGCAACTACCCTTTATTTCCAACAACTTCATTAAGAACCATTCAAGAAGATGTCAAGCAGGAGAGCCAGTCTGTGATAAGTTCAAAACACTGCAGAGGAGGTAGCATAAAAAAATGGCTGACTTGACATTGTTTCAGCAGTTATTAATATTTCAGTGGTGTATTTTCTTCCTTTGTTAATAGGCTTCTGGAGGTTTTATTCACCCATAATCTAAAAAAAAAAACTAACCTTATTATCCAGAACTGCACAACTATAACAACATGAGTCTTGTCTACAATTAAAGTATCTAGAAAAACATGGAACAGCTTTCCCAACATTCTGTCACATTCTTGCCTAACCAAACCAAATGACATTCTTGCATGGCAAAGAAATAGAACTCAGGACAAAGTAAAGGAGAAGAAAGGGGAGATGTCTAGTTCTCACCAACAGAGCATCTCTGATTGCATCTCTGAACTTTACCTATATAGGTGGATGATGTCTTTACATCAGTGAAGCAAAAAATATGGTGCCTTGCTTCTAAATAAGGGATGAGGAGGGTAGTGTTTCTAGGGATCCTGTATATGCTGTGAAAGTAATGTATCTTTGGGCATGCCCTGTCTTTGGGATTATGTCTTCTTCTATTCTTCCCCTATCCATTACAGCAGTTGCTACTCCATAGATGACTGCTCATACTGACACAAATGCAGATTACAAAGGATGTAGGTTAAAAACATCTAACTAATATGAGTATTAACAAGTATACAGAAAAAGACAAGACAGGAAAATAAAAACACATTATAGGATAATCTGCCCAATAAGGCAAATTGTAGTACAATAAAATCTTGATTTAATGGGGTGTCTGTTAAACACAAATGTCAGTTAAATTTAAGTTTATTTCATTTCTGTAAATTTATGTCATTTGCGTAATTACATGATTATATCAATTACACCAACTGCCTGGAATAAATTCAGTTTTAGCAGACCTTGCTGATTGGGTGTGATTGTCTGCTAACTGGGGATGAAACCCAAACTCAGTTTTTGCCTGGTATATCTGAAAGCCATTAATCTGAAGTTTTACTGTATTAGTAATAGTATGCATCACTGAATCATTTTAATTTGTAGTGTTAATATCTGTTTCTAATTGCAATTGAATAAAAACTGCCTTTGATTCACATCAGCTATAGTCATGATTTCTAGATGGAAGCCCATCAGGAACTTTCATCAGTGTCTTGTGATGAGCATTTACAGAACATTTTCACTTTAAAGAGCAGCATTCAATTATTCTCTTGCCTTCATTCCTGTGGCATTGAGTTTTGAATAGTCTGTGTGTTGAATAGAAAGAAGGGAGCAGTTGTTTACATTTACACATTTTACTACTGATCAAAGATAGTCACTTAAGAGAATTAACATCTTCCTAGATTATTAACTCTAGTAGCATTTAGAGAATGTGTGTGTGTGTGTTTGTGTGTGGGAAGACTCATTAAACATCACATTTTTAAACTAAAAATATGACTAGCAGACAAAATATATCTAAACTGCACAGATTTGTAAAAGATTATTGAAAGTGAAAGGAAGAGTAGTTGTAAATATTTCTTGATCAACATATGGAATTAAATTAATGGTCAATGAAGGCAATGAAAGAAACCTTTCAATGAACAGAATGTAGCCTTCATGCTCACTTTATAACTGGTTAGGTATCATCAATAAATAAACCAAAATTGGATATGATCAACTATTCTGCTACATAAAAACAGGCAAGGGCCAATAATGTGTTGTATTTATTCATCACAGAAAAAATAGTATGTCTTTTAAAAAAAAAAAAAAATCATGTTTTTCCTGTTATAGGCACTAAGGAGGACATGGAATGCGTGAACGCCACCCCTGAAGATGCCCTGGACCGAGCAAATGGAGACAGATATGCCGACAAGTGGATCCTGCCATAATGTGGGAAAAATGCTAAGAAGAAGGCACCGTTCACAAGATTCTCCTCCATAGGTCTATACGTGGAAGAAATTATATCTCCCTAAAGATTGACGACTGGGGAAGGCAATGGCAAACCACCCCACTATAGTCTGCCAAGAAAATGTTGCAAAAGTGGCGTTCCCCCAAAGGGTCAGACATGACTCGATGCTTGCACAGGGGCCCTTTCACCTTCTCACAAAGATTGGCTTAGCTCTATTATTATCCCAATTTATAAGAAAGGTGATAAATGTGACCTGCAAATTATCAGCCAATTATCCTTTTATCTGTAATTAGTAAATTATATTTTACTAAAAATATTGGTAAATTATTATTAGTAAACTATAATATTATATTATAATAGTATTATATTAGCAAATTATAAATTATATATTAGAGTTCTATATTATACATTTCTGGACTGGATGTCCTTTGAAAACATTTTGGCCCCAGAGCAAGCTAGCTTTAGGTCTGCACATTCAACCTTGAATCAATGCACCTCCTATATCACTTAGCTCAGAAATATTACACTCAGCCCAAAGGTGCCCTCTATGGAGCCTTTATAGACCTGAGGGCAGCCTTTGACTTTATTCCATGAGAATGACTCTGGAGGATATTAGCCACTACAATGATAGACTGCTGTTTTCTTAGGCTAATAATGCTATTAGACCAGAGCACAGCCATTCAAGTAAAGGGCAATATCCTTGATGGTTTAACTGAATCCATTTTCAGTAGCAAAAGTGTAAAGAAAGGCTGTATCCTTGCCCCACTATAATTCAACTTTTACATTAACAATATTGTTGAGATGGTTGTTAAGCCAGAATTCCATCCTCCCTTCCTAGCCCACCACCCTCTATCCTCCTTTATGCTGGTGATGCAGCCAGTCTATTTTCCTAAGGGCCTGATTAAGACTTTGTCATCTTAATTCTGGCTGAAGCAGGTCTATTGGGGAACTTCCTCAGTTCATCTCAACCTGCTGGTTAGATTCTCTTCCAACCTAAGAAGACCACTTAATGACAATTTGGCATATTCTGGTCTTATCTTGTCAGAACTTCCTGCTTTGGGGCTTGATGAAAACCTGGCTGAACTAAAGAAGAGGATTTGGGATCTAGATACCCAAAATGAAAGAGCCAAAGTCTCCCTTCCCTTTTATATCATGGTTCTGTTCCCTGATCTGTCCCTAGATATTTCTTGAACATCTTATATATTCCACATAGAAGACTATTTACTTTGGCCTGAATTGGGGCAATACCCTGTTAGGACAATAACTGATAGGTGTATAAGTTCTCATACAAAAATCAAACTTATTTCTGTTCAGACTCAGATACAGGACCTGTCTCATGTGCTACTAAAATGTCCATTGTACACCCAATGGCGATCAAGTTTAATACTTCCAGTTAATAACTTTAATTGCCATTATGACCAGAAGGCTGTTATCTTTCTTCTCTTCAGAAACATCTAAGAAGGTTGCAAAATTCCAAGCAATAGCTCTAGCTGTTAGAAAACATATAGTTCCTCCCTCATGTTAGCTACTAATTGTTTTAGGATATTCTTGCAATTTTAAAATTTCTTTTTATAGTTCTTCTATTGTATGCTGGTCTTTACTGTGTTTGGTCTTGGATGATAAATAAATTTTGATCGATTAATTGAAGTTGGTAAGGATGAATGTGAAAGAGGCTGTCAATGACACTAATCAGAAGAAAGCAAACTGGACATTAGAACAAAAGGTTGAAATTGCCAAGAAGTAATGAAAATCCAAAACTAAGAAAAAACAAATATTATTTAAGCTTTTGAGACCTCCATTACAAAAATCCCCCATTCCCCCAATTTGTGTTGTCCTGATTTTTCCTATTATTAAAGTGTTTAAGGCACAAAAATGTTACCCCTTAAAATCTACTAGGTCCTCCCCCCATGCAAAGAATCTGATTTTTGGCCTCATCCTACACTGACTTCAACTCACCAGCCATGCTTGAGTGCCTCAGGAAGTACAGAAACACACAGTGCAGACTGGGGCATCTGGTGTGTGTGTGTGTGTGTCTGTGTGTCAGAATATGGCAGAAAATGTGTGTCAGAATATGGCAGGTGCAATCATATGTTCAAAGTCTGCCCTTTTGTTATGAGTGTGTGATGTGGGCAAAGCATGTTAAAGCGGGATGGGGGTTCAATCATGCTGCTGTGCCCATTATCTTGACTTTTTGAAACCCTCCCCCATTAACACATAAACAACTTCTGGGATAAAGATCACAGGATTTAGCAATCTCCATGAACCAGGACATTTATAATATAACTTTATGCAAATCACAGTAAATTCAAAGTTTAAAATATCTGATTGTACCAGAATCTTCAAAAATGAGATGCTTAGTTTCAATTATTTCTTACAACAACTCTAAAAGTAGTTATATCAATTTACCTCTACAAAGGTTAATGGTGGACAATGCAAAATCAAATGGTAGAGAAAAAGAAAAATATTCATTCTTTCATTTCACACACAATGCTTCTAATTAATCATCACTTAGAATTTTTGAAAATCAATTTACATTGAAAGGGACATCTGGCATTACAGCTTAATGATGTCAGTGGGATTAAGAGTGAGAGGGACTGGCACAATTTTATATTAATAAAAATCTGTAGAAATAAAAATTCAGTAAGATTAATTCTATAAATCAATTGACCTGGAACCCTGCAGACTGTTAAACATAAATCACAGTGATTCCAGTTGTTGATAGTCTTGATCTTAGTACATGAAAAATTAAAGAAAAATGGCCATTAGCATCTGAGTGGCTAATTTTTCTAAAGTAGCACATTCCAGAAAGCCAACTGTATGTGTGTCTAGTCAGAAAAAAAACTTTATTGAGTACAGGTATGGCAGATAGTTTAATCTTTTTTAGTTCAGAATCCATTTATTTGCTTTTGGAGAAGTTTCTAAGCAAAACTATCCCCTTCAGGAAATGAGGCAATGGGATGTGAAAGAAAAGAAATTAAAGTTGTCCAGTCCTGAAAATGGGAGTTAAGTGACAGAGTAAAGGTTTTAAACCAGTTGACTTAACAACTCTAAGCAAACATTTAATTTTTATGCCAACATAGAGACATTTGTTAATGCAGCTAGTACATAGCAAGGCAAGGCAAAATAAGTCAGGGCAACAAAGATACAAGGATAGTTGTTCGTGTGTGTGTGTGTGTGTGCTTTAAGTTATAAAGAGGCTATGTATGAGATCTTTGTATAACTCTGCTTCTATTATATATTCCCCTTACAGAACTTGTTTACTGTAACAATGTGATATTACAGAAATAAGACTGGAAAGGATCAAAAGGGCTTGCTTGCTTGCTTGCTTGCTTGCTTGCTCTCTTTATATCCTACCTTCCCTTGAGGAATTGCTTTGAAGTCCTGACCTCATGATAGAGAACCAGAAGAATTATGGAATGAATTTAAAGAAGTTGTTAAAGATGAATGTGAAAAGATACTGCCAAAAATGAAGAAAAGAAAGAAAGTAAACTGGATTATCAGAACAAACTATGGAAATTGCTGAGGAGAGGAGAGGAGAGGAGAGGAGAGGAGAGGAGAGGAGAAGAGAAGAGGTTCTAACAAAATTTTGCCAGAAAATCTGGAGACTGACACTGGCCAACAGATTGGAAGAGGTCCATCTACATTCTAATACTAAAAGAAATGAGAGAGAAGAAGAGAGATTTAACAGGGTGTTCAAACTGTGAACAATATCCTTAATGTCACATGCTAACAAAATAATGCTTAGGATCATCCAATGTAGATTAGAGCCCTACATAGAAAAAGATATGCCTTATGTTCAAGATGGCTTTAGAAAAGTCCAAGTAGCTTGAGATGTTATTGTTGTTGCATGGCGTAAAATTTATAAAGCCATAGAATACAAAAAAAAAGTCAGCATGTGCTTTATTGATCATAGAAAGGCCTTTGATTGAGTCACAATCTCATCGAGTTGTGGAATGTGCTCAAACAAATGAGAATCCTAGAATGTTTCATTGTCCTCATGAGAAACTTGTATGCAGGTCAGAAAGCCACAATGTGGACAGAATGGAGCAAGACAGAATGTAGCAAGACAGACTGGCTCCAGGTTGGTAAAGAAATGTGACAAGGCTGTATAGTCTCCACTTACTTACTCAACATACAGTATATGCTGAATATTAAAGAAAGCTGGATTGGAAGAAGATGAACATGCTTTTAAAATTGGAGGAAGAAACATCAGTAACCTGCACAATGCTGATGACATATACTCTGATGCAAAGGATCTGCAAGCTCTAGTAAAAAAAGTCTTGGAGCACATTGAAAAATGGACCAAAAATAAATATAAAGAAGACAAAACTAATGACAACAGGTAGAATTATGGAACTCCCTGTGACATTCTATGAAAGTGGAAAAAAGCAGGATAGGAAGAGTATTGATGTTTTCAAACTTTGTTGTTGGGGACGACTCCAGAGAATACTATGGATAGCCAAGAAAACAAATAGATCATCAAACAAATCAACCCAGAGTTCTCACTTGAGACACAAATGACCAGACTCTAACTATCCTACTTCAGATACATTCGGCGAAGACCCAGCTCTCTGGAAAAGGCTCCAGTTCTGGGGAATGTGGAAGGAAAGAGAAGAAGAGGACAACCAGCAGCAATGTGGTAGACACAGTTACGGTGATGAGTGTACCATTTGAAGACTTGAAAGACCAGGTTAGGGACAGATTGTCATGGAGAAAATCTTTGTGGCCGCTAAGAGTCAACAGTGACTCGATGGCACACAATCACTTAATTGATTATGTGCCATCCTGTACAGCTCATGTATAATATTCTGTCCTCCATTGTTTTTCTCCACAAGAATCCTTTGAGGTGAGAGAGAATTACAGACCAAAGTCACCCAGTAGACTTGAACCTGGGTTTCCCTAGTCCTAGAACAACACCTTAATGTATATTACCTGAATGTACCCTTCTCCAGTAGGGGAAAAGAATGGGTGCTAAAACTCCCCACACAAACAGAGCTGCCTGATTTAAGCAACATAAGTGGAAAGTAACGGGTTGTGGCTAAAACCTGCATTACTGTCATGGTTCCCTTTGGACCAGGGGTCTCCCTTGCCTAGTTCTCATGCCTGCCTGCTGACTTCACAGCAGCACAACTTCTCCCATCTTCATTTTTACACCCCAAGTTCTTTGTTCTGATTAGAGAGGCAGGGCTGGGGGTGAGGGCCATGCTGGACAATGAAAATTGGCCAGGCCTTCTCACTTTAGTTAACAAATCCTTTTGGCCTGCTTTAGCACACAAAGCAAAGTGGTGAGTCAAAAATATATCAGAATATGTTATATCCTTAGTGAGGACACTCAGTGAGTCACATCCACAATTATATCCATTTAGTGAGGGAAAGCTTCAGAAGAAACCTTGTTGAATATATTGGTGAAGTCAAAGAAAACATGGAGAGTCATAGGAGCAGTTGTTCTCATGAAACACAAGCGAATTGTTTTTAAAAAGGAATGCAGGATTTCTTTAAGATATGTGTGAATAATTTAACAGAAAAATACAGAGCAGTATGGTGCCAGGGTGAAGATTTCAAAGAGAAATGGAGCATAGAATGGGGAAGATACAGGAGGAAAGTTATTTTGACTGAATGCAGTTTGAAGAAGAGTTAAATAGTATCTGATAAATCAGCCAGTGGCAGATCACAGTAATCGTGACTACTCTGGCTGCAGTATGAACAAGGGGGCATGCAGTAAAAATTAAAAAAAAAAAGGAAGCCTGTTCAAATTTAGTTATAATATACATGTCTATTGTGAAAAATCAATGAAAGACATCTGAAATTAAGTTTAACAAAATGAATGGGGAATTGGAGATCCTCTAGTTATTACTAAGCTAAAAATTTAGCTGCCCATGCCAGCATGACCAATGAGAGGGATGTAATTCAGTGACATTTGTAGAGCTACAGGTTCTCTTTATTTTATGCTTATCCCTAATCACGTTTACTCACAAACAAATCTTATTAAGTCCAATGGAATTATTAAAAAGTAAAGTCTCAAATGAGTCTTAACTCCTGGCTATTTACAAGAATGCAATGAGACATTATCCAAATAGCCCTGTAGACACACATTCACATTATCCATATTCAGAAATGAAAAATAATTACAAGGCCTTTTTCAGAAGCAGTGTTCTATCTCAGATGCTGCTAAAACTCGTAAGTGCACAGTTCTAGAATAAAGCAACCTGGAGCTCTAGGTTTTCCCTAGAGCTTTTTTCCTCTCCAACCACCACCTGTATTTTGGTTTTCAACCACTTTGAGGTAGGAAGCTCACAAAACTGATAGAAGCCTAAAATAGACATACATTTGGAAAGGGTCATTTAGGCCCTTGGTTTCAGTGCAGAAATCCAGATTCAGGATTATTGACATACTTGGGGTTGGCTGGTGCCTTGAAGTGCCCCTCCTACATGATGGTCCAAGACATCATAGCCATCTGGATTTTATGAGCTGGGGTAGTTAGGAAATTGTTTTGGTTTTAATGGGATTTTATTGGAATTTTACCATGTATTTATCTGAGTTTTTATTGTATATTTATTCTGTGTTGTAAACCGCCCAGAGTCCCTCCAGTCGGAGGAAATGGGCAGGGACAAATTTGATAAATAAATAAATAAATTACTTTAGTCCACTGTCTCTCAACCTTGGCAACTTTTAAGATGTGTGGACTTTAACTCCCAGAATTCCCCAGCCAGCACACATGAGATTTGAAGTCTACACATCTTAAAGCTGCCAAGGTCAAGAAACACTGGTTTAGTCTACCTGCTTGAATACCTCTAAGGAAAAAGGAAATCCCATGTCCCTAGTAATTATTTCTACTTTCTAACATCCCGTCAGAATCTGCCTTCTTGTAGCTTAAATCTGTTATTCCATTATCTTCATTCAGGGGGAATAGAGAACAGGTTTTGACCTTTTATATAATATCCTTTCTGGTATTTGAACAGGGCTATCATCTCCCTGTTCAGTGATATTTTCTTTAGACTAGACATATCCAGCATCTTCCATCTCTATTCAGAGGACTTAATTTCTTTCCTTCTTTCACCTGTTCCAGTTTGTCCAAATCCTTCTTAAAGAATGGTAGGTTCTTTGGACCCTTGAGTTTGGGTCTGCCCCAAACAGCATAAAATAAAATAATTGTTTCCTGTCAGTTGCAAATTTTATTTCTGTTAATGGAAACTATAATTACATTTGCTCTTTTTTGCAGCCAAGTCACCCTGCTGGCCCATGATTCAGTTTGCAATCAACTACTAGTCCAAGATCTTTTTCACTATTACCAAGAACCTATATAGTTGCATCTTCTGCTTGCTAAGTAACTAACTTTGGATTTGTCTCTGTTAAATTTCATATTATTATTTTCAGCCTATTTCTCTAGCTTATTAATAATATTTTAAACTTTATTGCTGATTTTCTATGGTATTGGCTATCCCATTCAGTTTTATGTCAGCCTATCCCATTCAGTTTTATGTCAGCTGTAGATTTGATAATTCTACTTTTTCATTGAAGTTATTAGTAAAAATATCAAAGATTAAAAGAGTCTGATCTTTGCAGCATCCTGACTGATACTTCTTTCCAATTTGATGAGAAACCATTGATTTTTATAGTAATTTTATTAAAGATTACAATTACAACAATAAAAACTAATACAAAAGAAAAAAAAATAATAAAAAGAAAAAGTAACAGGTACAGAAAATAAAGAAGAAAAAAAGAGAAAATATAGAAAAAGAAAGAAAAAAGAAAGAAAAAAGAATATAGTAAAGAAAAAGAAAATAAATATATAAAGAAGGGGCTTCCCCCTTCATCACAAGTATAAACAATTTTAGTAACTTATCACCTTCTCTTAAAGTACAACAAATGATTTCTTCTTCCCATATCCCATCTCTTATCTATAAACAAATCCATAAAACCTTGTCATTTCAATTCTGATGTCAACAGAAGTCCTTTAAGGGTTACCAGAGATAACAACATGTCTATTTTAACCTTGATCAAATAAATCAACCGTATATTCCTTCCTTTTACTTCTAACTATCTTAATCTTTAGTCCCTTCAAATAACATCAGAGAACTTGATTTCTTTTCATTTTTTTCTTTGTCCCTTCTCACAAAATTCTTCAAAACTTTAACAAGCCTTTTTTGTAAATCCAATATAGGAAAATTATCTAGGTCGCTCTCTTGGTTTGTTATTTGTATATCCCTTTTAATTAATAAGACATCAACTGCTTTCTTTTGAATGTCCAATGTACAGTAACATTTTTGTCTCTATCTTTTTTGTAGCCTGTCATTTTTGAATCCACTTTCAAAGCAGTCTTGATATTCTCAGGTAGAACTTGTTCCTCTTCCATAACATCTTTTAAACATGGTCTATCTATAGAGACAGAGGCTCTTTTGCCTCTATCTATAGAGGCAAAATTAACTTCTGGGTCCATTGTTCAAAAATATCCTTCAATATGTCCAATGTTAAAATAGTTTGCTACATTCTGTAATTTTAAGTCAAGTTTGAGTGTTCTTCTTCTTTAATTAAAATGTTTAGCTCCCTCTAGTTCCCTCTGGTGTCCAATTTTTAAAGTCTTATCTTACTATGTTTTTTTAATCAAAACAAAAGCATTTTCCCATGGGAAGGAGTCTTTATAATTAATTCCATAATCTTATTTCAAATGTATCTGGACCCTTAGTCTCTTTGTAAGTTTTAATCAGCCTTTTGCTGTTTATTCCAAAAAAATTTTTTTTAAGTTCTTAAACTTGTAGTCAGGACCTCAGACTGCTTCTGATTGAAGGAAACTCACCCAGTGCTGTAAAACTTGTCAAACACACTTTGAGTATGATTTTTCAGCCATCTATATACAGTATCTACTTGTCATCCAGTCTATGTCTAATCAGCTTGCTAATCATCATGACATGAAATATTCTATCATATGATTTGTTTTTTGAAGCCAAGACATATTATGGCACTACTGTTGTTCCAACAATCTTGTACAAGAACAACAACAACAAAACCAAAGTAAGTCTGGTCTGGCATGAGTTTTGACAAACCCATGATGACTTCTCATAATTACGCATTGTTTTCAGGTTGCTTACAGTACAATTTTTACATAGTCTGCTCTAGAATCTCAGATATACATGTCAGACTGACTGGTCTGTAGTTCATTGGATTTTACTTTTTTCTGTTTTTGAAGATAGGGACAACATTTGTTGTCCTCCAGTCATTTAACACTTCACCAGTTCTCCAGGAAAGCCTGTCCACATGTGTATATTGTTGGGGGGAGGGAATATAAGCAGTTTTGTGCCATCATGAGGCAAGCTGTACCCCTTTTATATACAAGTGATGATACTGCATGCATGTATGAAAGTGACAGAGTTTACATTAAAAGAGCATAGTGCTGTTTTTATCATTTTTATGAAAGCCTCTGATACTACAGCTGTTTCTACCCCAGGATTTTTCAAAACTAATGGCAATAGTTTAGCAGATCATCAGTCAGATCCTAGAATAACCAAGGATAAAATTCATCTAGACCTGTAGATTTAAACCTATTCATAGTAGAGATAGTTTCTGACCATTTTCTTTTATTCTCAAGCTTCAAACCTTTACTTTCATTCTGCTCTTTATGATTTGCTGCCCAAACACATACTTTTTTTTGGAGAAGACTGAACCAAAATAGAAACTGAATAGCTCTTCTTTGCTACCTGTTATTGCTTTGCTTTCTTCATTATGATTTTTTTTTTCATTTTATTTTGAACATATCTAAAAACAACCTTTGTTGTTATTTACATAATTTGTCATTCTGATCCTTTGCTCTCTTGACACCGGCCATACAGTCCTGGGCTACCTGTCTATCCCTCTTTCCATTTCCCATATGCATCCTTTTTTGTTTGTTTTTGTTGTTTTGTTTTGTTTTCAGACTTTCCCTCAGTTTCTTCTCCTGTTCCCCTTATTATTTCTATTGCAATTATGCTATTATGCTTTTAATACCTCCTTGCTTAGGAACTCCTACACATACTGAGTTCCACCTGCAAAAAAAAAAAAAAAATGAATAATTGAAGATCCCTCTTTCTGTGACCTCTCTGCTCCATTCCAAATATCCCTTGACCCAATAGAGATTTCCAAGAAGTTGAACAAGACTCCTTGCTTTAGATGACCAGAATGACATAGATGAAATTCTTACTGCCTCATAACCATTTCAAGACCCCCTATATAGAAGAGCATTCATCTTAGTGAGATCCAGTGCCTGACCCTCACTGCTGATGAAGCGAGATTCAATAATAACCTCTATGCTGAGCGCTGCTGTGTTAGGTCACACCTACTATTGAGTAAGTTGCTCATGTTTTACTCCCCTGTTGTGGCCAAAACCTGGTTCACCTAAAGCAACCAAATCACTTTGAAGATACAACATAAATTATTAGTGTGCAATACATTTGTACACTGACTCCCAGCAAAGCGTTGGCAGCTTGCTGAGCAGCCCTGAGCAAAAGCAGAACCAGAGCATTTATATCTTTGTCCTACTATATTTCAAAGACAAGACAAAGAGTCCCCCTCTTTGTGGGGAGATGGGCGGTAATAGAAATTTGAATAATAAAGGCAGGCACAGTGTAAATTACAGCATGACACTGGAATGTTTTGATAAACCCATCTGGGTGACCTTCTTCTTATTTATCCCTTCCTCTCAGCATGGTAGCTATGGGTGAGATACTGAACGCCCAGTGAATATAAACAATTTGGTTTATTGGGCCACTGAACCTGTCTGATTCCTCTCCCTGTCATCACTCAGGGTCAATTCAGCTTGCCACGAATGTTTTCTTATAAGGGCATTTTAATCAGTTCACATGAATGGGGGACATTTCATAGGTTCCGTAGTGAATGCAGCTCACATGTGTTTGTGTGGAAGGGTACACATTTCTCTATTCTACCTGCCACAAAGTCCTCATGTTTCTATCTCTCAGCCACTATGCCAGGTGGTTAGAAATGGAAGTTCTCTACTTCCTATTCTTAGACAACTCAGTGAAGTTCTCTAGGGATGTAGCAAAGTTCTGCTCAACTGCTATGACCATTAAAGTTTCTCGGCTTAACTCTTACTCTAGTGGAGGCTGTTTTGCCACTTTTTATAGTTTCAGATTACCATTACCAATCTTTCTTTGTTAATTATCTTTCTTGTATACTGAATTGATGTCTTTTGGGATCTATGACCATAAATCAATAAAATAAGAAAGAACCTGTTTTTCACAGAAGATGAACAATTTGTGTAAAATACTAAGAAGCAAATTCAGTGTCAAGACAAAAAGAACTGAGGAAGCAGGCCCAGATCACATCCATGAGAATAGAAGAATGGCTAGCTGGTTTGTCAAAAGAGCTAATGAAAAATGTTTTTCCTATACCTGAGTCTGATATAGGATGACTGTGTGCATGTGCATGTGCATGTGTGTGTGTTTAGTCTATACAACCGTGACTGAAATTTTATTTGTTTATTTACTATCCCGCCTTTATTATTTTTTTATAAATAACTCATGGCGGCGAACATACCTAATTCTCCTTCTTCCTCCTATTTTCCCCACAACAACAACCCTGTGAGGTGGGTTGGGCTGAGAGAGAATGACTGGCCCAAGGTCACCCAGCCGGCTTTCATGCCTAAGGCGGGACTAGAACTCACAGTCTCCTCGTTTCTAGCCCAGCACCTTAACCACTAGACCAAACTGGTTCTGTAATTAGCAGTTAGTACCAGATTACACTGCTATTCAGTGAGATAGAACACTGAGAAAATGTGAGAAAAAGATGGAGGACATAGTAACCAATGAGTATCAAAAGACATTAAAAAGTGAAACTAAATTCCCTATAGTCTGTAGGGAATAGCTGTAAGGCTACTCTTGGGAACAGGGAACAAAACTCTTTGTAGTATTACTGAAACTGCTTCATGTATCCCGGAAAACAACCAAAATATATAGGTGGTTGGACACATACTGTATATAGTGCCTCAGTATCCGGCATATACATATATCTTTGATCCTTCAATCCAGTGGTATCCACAGAATTCTGCTGCTTTCATCCAAATAACATGCTGCAGCTCTGCTCCTTTTTGTCATGCGTGTGACATTGCAATGGACATAGAAAAGAGGCAGTTGTTTGTGTCATAATGCTGCTTTCACCAATATGAACCCCCCCTCTGCATGTGCTGCTGCTTCAGTCCCAGTCTGAAAGGGAGCTTTTCCACAATCAAGGGAGCAAGAATATGACTCCTTTCTAGTCTTGTTAACACTGGGGTGGAGGTGGGGGTGGGGGTGGACAGCCTAGGACTGAAGGCCAGGCTGGGCACATGTAGGATATATTTATTTATGTTTATTTCAAACCTCTCCATCCTGCCTATATTCTACCCAGTTCTAGACAGTGGGAAGTTTTTGGAGCCAGAATTTCAGAGTCTTAAGGCCTTAAAGTTTGCGATTAAAAAGCCATCCTTCAGTTCCTGAAGGGCCTTTCTCTGTCAGCAGAAGAATTCCTTAATAATATTTCATTTCTTATTACACACTTGCTTAATAAGGTTATATTTGCATCTTGGGTTATTGTGTTTCTGATAGGTTTAGATGCTTATCAACATATTTCTCATCTTTGTTGCTGCTACTCCAATTTCTGTCTTGCCCAGTTTTTAGGCAATATTATTACATTTTATTCAGACTGCCAGAATATGGAGAAGGCAAGTGGCAAGATTTTGTAAGGTTCCTAACAGTATATTGAGAGCCAGTTTGGTGTAGCAGTTAAGGCACCACGCTAGAAACTGGGAGACCATGAGTTCTAGTCCTATCTTAGGCAGGACTAAGACAAAGAGAGGGGCTGAGAGAGAGTGAGAGGGCTGAGAGAGAGTGATCTTGGCCAGTCACTCTCTCTCAGCCCTAGGAAGAAGGCAATGGCACACCACTTCCAAAAACCCTTGCCAAGAAAACTGCACGAACTAATCCAGACAGCTGCCAGGAGTCAAAAAATGATTTGAAGGCACACCCATACATAGAAGTATATTAAGATCCCAAACAATGTTAGTTTTTGATTATTCCTACATAGGAATGCCTTTGTCAAATCTTACACACTATATTCTACTTTCTCTCTACATACACTGTATTCATTCTACCCTGTGAAAAATATTTTAAAGAGCCAGTTTAGGGGAGTGGTTAAGAAGCTGGACTAGAAACGATAGGCATTAAAGCCAGCTGGTTAAATTTGTGCTAGTCTCTCTTTGTCAGCCCAACCATCTCACAGGTAGCTTTTATGGGGAAAAGAAGAGGCAGTAACGCTATGTACACCACCTTGAGCTGTATAAAATAAAGGTGTGATATACATCTAATAATAAATTAATTATTTGGAGGGTTTAATGCAGCCCATAAAAAATTGAGGTGGAATCAATGACAATTTTTCAGAAAAATCCTGGGCAGAAATCCAATAGCAAAATCCTCTAAAGATATAACCTTGTTTGAACTATTCCACTAGGTATTTTGAGTGGAACCTTCAATTAATGGGGAGTGGGGGGACCTATTGAGAAACTATGGGGCTTGTTTGAGCTCATTGTCTTGCCTAGAAATTATAGGGAATGGCACCTCATGCATCTGTCTAAATGACTAGCAGAGCTGAACCTATGTTTTTGTACTCCGATTAAAGGTGGTTGCTTTTTATGAAACACATCTCATCCATCATCTACAATGACACTGAAAATTTGCAAACACACTCTTGATTGTGTAAGCCATTGAATTTTTGTTAGAAGCTGGATTGCATAATGATGGTACTAAGAGTAATTTAGGGAACAGCTGTTTCCTAAAGTTTAGCACCTGTACATAATTTGACTGGAAATATTTGGAAAGGCAATGCAACACAGTATGGTATCTACCACAGTTCAGGAACCTCAAGCCATCTTAATTCAGTGTAGGTTTTTCAGTGCTGTCCCAAATTTCCCTGCTGACCTTTTTTGTATGTAACCTTATGATTTGCATAATTTGTTCTGATGTTCTGAGTTTGCTGCTTGGTAAATTAAACAGATGTAATGAACCAATAAAATACATTCACTAAGAAATACCTCCAAGGTGAATTCTGCCTGTAAATAAAAGCAATTCTCCTAAGAAAAGTAGAGCTATACCAATCTGAATTACCAACAAAAGTGTTGGCTGGTGAAAGAGTATTGGAAGATTTTACTGCCAATCTCCTCTAAAATTCACAGGGAAGGAGGTACAGCACAATCCAATTTACAAGACTCTGTTGTTATAACTACTCTCAATAGGATTAGTTTTAGAGTTTCTGTGGAGTTGATTCCTGGTCTGGTCTACCTGGCAGGGCTGACATTGGAACTAATAAAATTACTTTGAATGATTGACTAGAAATATGAAGATTTATCCTATAGCACCCAGATAAATATTCTGTTTCTCAGTGTAGAAAATTACCAGTGCTAGGGATCCTTTGGGATTCAGAGCTGGGGTTGGAAATGTTCTAGCAATTAATTGTCTCTCTGTGTCCCAGAAATCAACTGTTATTTATTGGTTTCAATAGCTTCTATTTTATGTTTGGAGGCAATACTAGATTTCAGCACTGCACTAAGAGGGAAATAATGTGCTAAAAAGTGTTTTCAGCTGCTAATATGCCATGACAAACAGAAATGTGAGATATTTAGGATTGGATATTTCAATTCGTAATCCCATAATTTAGATGTGTAACTAATGCTAATCTTCATTCCGTTTTATTTTTGAATTCCTTATCAAGTTTTTATACATTTTTATTCTCATTCAGCGTTGTACAGAGTGAGTGTTATAAGGTATTCATTAGTGTTAGTGTATAAACCAGCCATCTATTTAAGTAAATTTATTTGATGAATCATAGCGTTTTAAACAGTGCATACATTTATTGAATAAATCCACATCAATGAAAAAGCAATACTTCTAAAGACGATTTTTTAAGAAAACTGCACATCATTTTATTTGCTTTTTCAATTTGCAATTTTTAAATATACTTGAATTAAAAATACATTTAAAATTCTTAAATTCCATTATGGAGCCCTTGAAGTTAAACCTACAATTCAACTTTATAAGGAATTGAAAAATAAAACAGAATGAAGATTAGCATTAGTTACACATCTAAATTATGGAATTAAGAATTGAAATATCTAATCCTAGAAAATCAATGGGTCCAGTTTTTAAAAAAAGTAAAGCATATTTCTTATGATTTAAGAATGAAATTAATTCATGAGGAAATATTATTTAGTGTTTCTCAGATCCTTCAAAGAATGTTTAAAAGGGATTGAACATTAGACTTTTTGTCCTGGTTTGTAAGAAATTTTAGGGATCTTTAACATATATGATCTTGTCTTGTTTAGCATAGCTTTGTTTTGGTTTCAAACTAGAGCAAAGTTAATACAACTTTGGAAAGAAATGTAACAGTTAAAGATGTAAATGTGATGTTAAATTATATATTTTTAAAATATAGTATTTGTCATTTTATAAAGGGGCTGGGGGTTGTCAAAGAGGATGATCTTACATAAATGGAAATAAACATTTATTCCTGATACCAAGGAATGGTTTCAGGATATGAGTCCATTATCTGTTTTTGAGATCTGTTTTTATGTTCTAAAAAGGAGAAGATGAAGCAATGGTTTAGTGGTTAAGATATTGGACAAGGAGTGGTGAGATATAGGCTCTAGTACACCCTCAGGCACAGAAGAACACTGGGTGACTTTGGTCCAGTCTCTCTCAGCCCAACCTACTTCACACATTTGCTGTTATGGGAAAAAAATAGGAGGGAACACTATATACACCACTTTGACATCCTGTACAAAACACAGGATATAAATTAAATGAATAGTAAATAATAATTAATAACATAAATAATAAATGTTTCGTGCTCTGCTGACCATCAACATCAGGAAGGGCCCCCAATTTTTCACCATTTACTCCTGAGTCTATAATTCCTTTTTGCTTCTTGCACACTTCTATCCCCTTTTTTCTTGTTTTGGTGTGTGGTAGAATTTGAGGTAGAGTCCATTATAGACTCTTAGCACAAACTTTAATGTTTGATTGATTGTAAAGGGCAATCAGATATAGGATGCTCTTGGGAGATGGCATATAATATATATAAACACTCTTCTTCCTTTGACAGATCCATTTGTAATACCCTCACAAGCCCAAGCCATATTGGCCACATAATGATGTTTCTGCAATGTTTTGCCAGCATTTCTGACTCTGGGGAGGAAGACTTGAGAGAAATCCAGAGGAGTAAAATCCAGATGTTGCTCTATCCACAAATAACAGGGAGAATTCTGAGATGGGGGAGTTCCTGATGAGGAAGAAATTGTGATGGGAGCTGCCCTGAGTCAGGAAGGGGAAGGAATAAACAGTTCAGATATGGAAGAAATTAGGAAAGAACCTACCAAAGAAAAAATGAAGGTGGAAGAATTGGTGCAGGTGGGGATGTCATTCCAGCTGATCAATACCAGGAGAAAGGGAAACACATGACATTTCTAGTTTCAGAGGATAGGGGGAAAGGAGACTGGAGAGGGAGTTGTACAATAGTTGAGCTTCATGAGGCAGGTTCAGTTGTTTCCAGCTGTTACATAAATATACCACAAGCACTCAGCTGTAGAGCCACCGAGCTCTACATCTGCTATCTGCTAATTCAGAAATGTTGGAGAAAAAAGCCTTGAGCTTAAATCCAGAGAGTATAAAACCCTTTTACACCTTTGCACTAGGAATGGCCAAGTGACTGTTGTTTATGGCTTCATTTTGGTCAGCAATAAAGATTCTAATTTAGCCAAGTCATATCTGAGGATTTACAGCCAAGTCAAGCCAGAAGTCAAATGAAGGAGACCTGTCTTTCACTGCCTAGCCCAGGTCAAGAAGCCTGACAGAACTACAGCAGCACTACTGTTTTACAATCGTTTACAGAATCAATTTAAAGGACAATTTATTTCTGCAAAACTGCCAGACCACTCCTGGTAGATCAGCATGTTCCATAGGAAGAACAGAACATTCCAGGACCACATGCTTTGCAAAGTTTAATATGAGTCTTTGCACATTTGTATTTAAATGTGTGTGCATATATGTGCATATACTTATGAGTGCTCTGAATAAGTACATGCATGTATATGCAGGTAGTCTTCGTTTAGTGATTGACTCAGACAGTGACCATTCACAGTTATGACCATGATAAAAAAGTAATTTTGCGACCAATGCCCACATTTACAATTATCACAGCGTCTTTCTCCAGTTGCATATTTGTCAATACAATCAGTTAGCACACGTTGTCCTGTGCCTGACTTGTTTTTTTTCTCCCCCCCACACCCCACAGAGTGGAGAAATTGCCTAAGAAAGCTATCTCTTCCTGAGCTGCTTTTCTCCACAACACAGCATGTCCTCAAAAAGTGCTAACTGCAAGTTAATAGGCTCAGCTCTGTGACCTTAATTAGTTGATTAAAACCCTCTGGCCAACTGGCATTGCTGCCTGACACTGACAAGACCCTAATCAGTTTCACACTAAAGACTGGCAGCTATGAGCACACTAGGGAAACAGCCACACTCCTTTCACATGTATTCCCCATTGTGTGCCTGCTTATTCTCTTGTAATCCCTTCCTTTCCAATGAATGTAAATACAAACATTAATTCTCTTCTTGCTAATTATCCCAGCATCAGGGTGAGCATTCCAAAGGGCAGAGGAGTAGGCAAAGGGGCTATAAGATTCGCCCTTTTAACCAGCTTCCTAATAAAGGTTTCAAGTTCCAGAAACCTTCCCCACCATTTGGGCTCACCTGACTATTCAGGACCATATCCGTCTGATGCTGTAAAGCAAAGGAAAGCTAAAGTAAGTCACAGTAACATGATTTTTCACTGAGTGACAGTTTCGCTTAACAACTGAGTTGTCAGTCCCAATTGTGGTTGCTAAACAAGGATTACTGTTTTTAACCTTTTTTTTAATGGTTATTTTTGGCAACTTCTTGGTCCCACCTCTTGGTCCCCTAGAAGTAGTACATTATGGATTGAGATAAAATATTTTGGCAAATGTCCATGTCATACAATTTGATTTCCACTGAGCAATGGGACATTCTTCTCTTTCCCCTTAAGTCCCTGCGTGCTCTCAAAAGATTTGAAAGCACAGCTTGATTCTTCTTTGCCCTGTTGTTAATTAACTTACTTCAACTCTTTATTTCGAGGTGTTGCTATAATCAATGAGACATTCTCACATAAATTTGTGTAATCAGTGAGTGAAAAAAAAATGTAAAAGGAATTTGTAAGATTACAGAAACTGAAAGCACAAAAATTATACTTATGATATTTTGCAAAAATACTTCTTTATGTAACATAATAATTAAATGGGCAACTCATGACATTTAGTATTTTTTTGGAAGATCCCAAAAATATTTAAATTTCAAGTATGGAGATAAAGGTTTCATTCATTTATTGTTAATTTTAATTTAACATCTTATTTCTAAAAATGAATACATTTGCTGTGCTTTCTGTCAATAGCCAGTTGTGTGTCTTTATACATGGAATTCTTCATTTGTACCACATATTTTGCAGCTATAAGATTTCATTTATCTATTTAATTTTTACACTGCCCAACTTCCAGCAACTCAAGATCAAGCCTGTCAAATCCAGTAATTGAACACCTTAACATAAAAGAGATCTTAGAATAATATTTTTAAAAGAGAATTTGTAAACAGATGCTTTTCAAAGGGTTTCAAATAGTTTTAGGCTTATAATGTGATACAAAAGCAGAATAGTGGAGTCCTTGGTGCTCTCTGAGCCTTGTTGTTTCCTTGCAGATGTTTCATTGCCAGACTAGGCAACAACTTCAGTGTGAAGAGGGCCTTGCTCTCCGTTTATATACTGTGATTTGTCCAGCTTGTGTTGGTGGAGGTGTTGTTCTCTTCTTGGGAATTCCTTGATTGGGCTGTTGTTTGCTGCTTGGTTGACTGACTGAGTTAATAGTTCCTTGATTAAGGTGTATTGCACTGTTTGATTGCTCATCTGGTGTTAATCATGGTGTTAATCTTTGCATATCTGGGTGTTGATTGCTGGTGAGGAGGTCTTCTGCTCTTTTGGTTTTTCTATTGTCTCTTGAATGGTACATAAATGTTGTTTACCTCTATGTGTCTGTTGATGGCTGCTTTGTCTGAGTGCCAGGCTTCCAGGAATTCTCTGGCATTTTTGGATTTGGCTTGGTTTAGGATGCTCATGGTTTCCCAACTGAAACTATGGTTCAGTCTGTCCATGTATTGTGAGATCAAGGAGTTCTCATCACGTCTTCTGACTGCTAGTTGGTGTTTGTGGATGCGCTCTCCTAGTCTTCTGCCTGTCTGTCCTACATAGTGACTGTTACAATCTTTGCACTATATGTTGTAGATGACTCCTGTTTTTTTCTTCTTGGGCTACTTTTGGGTTACTTAGGATGTTCTGAAGGGCTTTGGTTGGTTTGTGTACTACGGTGATGCCTTGTGGTTGTAATAGTCTGTTGGTTGTTTCTGAGATGTTTTTGGTGTGTGTTAATGTTATCCTTTTCATAGTTTGTGTTGGCTGTGCTGTAGTGGGTTGAGTGGTCAGGCACTTTTTGATAAAGTTGGGGGGGTATCCATTTTGCTGGAAGATGCTGTATAGGTGGTCTGTTTCCTTTTTCTGGTGTTCTGGGATGCTGCAGTATGTTTGTGCTCATCTGAATAATGTTCTTACACAGCTTCTCTTGTGGGAGGTTGGGTTGTTGCTTTGGTAGTGGAGCACTTGGTTGGCGTGAGTTGATTTCTGGCAGACTTGTGTTTCTAGTTTGCCATCATTTCTTTTACTGATGAGGATGTCCAAGAAAGGTAGTGTGTTGTTGTTTTCTTCTTCCCTTGTGGATTTTATTCCTTTGAAGATGTTGTTGATGGTTTCATGTGTCTCCTCCAGTTGTTCCTTTTTATTATGATGAAAGTGTCATCTTCATACCAGATCCATACTTTGGGTTGTATGTGGAGGAGTGCTCTCGTTTCTAGATGCTGCATTACAAATATTACAAATATTCTCTTCGACTGAAAAGCAGAATAAGTGTAATTTTAGGATTAAAAAGATGACAAATGAAATTGGCAAGAGAAAGTGCTCTAACGAATAAGTCCCAGAGAAAGTAAACAGAAAGCTGAAAATTCAAAACAGCAAATCCAGCATGTAGGAAAATATTCAATCCTTCAAATTCAGTACAAAAATAATAACAGGCAGGCAATTTTGTATTCTCAGTTGTCCTTAATATTTAAATGGGAATACAAGCCAAAACTTAAACAAAAATGAAAAAAAAATAATCCAAAAATAATGATAAGCACCAAAAGAGTCTGCTTTTTCTTGATGTAGAAAGCCTCTCTTGGGGTACATGAACTTAAAAAAATATATAAACTGGGTGATTTAGAAATGGGATGGGTCAACCTACTGTCCCTTTAAGGCTACAAACATGGCATGGAAATGATGGCGTCCCCCGCCTCCTGTCATCTTTCACCAGATTGTTGCAAGCACTGTGATTCTCTGGCTGCAAGATGGCATTTTGGAGAGCAGATGGGGTGATTCCAAGGTTTTTCTTCACATGAAAAAGCTCTGGGCTCCAGGAAAAAGCCTGTCAAGCCCCCCCCCCCAAAAAAGTGCATGTTGCCAGCTCTGCTGGCAGAGCCCACAGACATAGCTGTTCAGTTGGCCATGTTCCCACTGGAAGCCATTAACTCCTATCTGCACGAGTCAAGTATCTAGGGGGCACCATAATCTACTGCCTGAAAAATGGAGGATTTCAAGGAGATTTTTTCAGAGCTTTGCTGTGAGCTTAAGCAGACTTTTAAAGAGACTCTTTCAGAGTGCTGTCAAGCTATTCTGCAGAAAATTCGGGACATTGGGGAAGATATTATTTCTAAACTATGTCATCTGGCTGAAGATGTTATGGAGGAAGATGGAGATTTTGGTAAAGATGGTGTTTTTACTGACAGCAAGATCAAAGTAATGCCAGGCGAAGACTACATTTTGATGTTGAAGGGGTTAAAACAACAATCTGAACTGCAAACTACACAGAAAGTTGCTTTTCTGGGGGATTATTATGGGAGAGAAGAGAACTTGCTTTGTGGGTGTATTTTTGCTGAGAAGGCTGAGTTTTTTGGGGGGGGGCAGTTGGGCTGTTCGATTCCTGTATGAAAAATGCCTTGTATGTAAAATGGAGATATGTAAATGTTTTGACATATTTCAAAATGGGGTAAAAATTTAAGAATGCTTAATTGGATTGATATTGAGGCTTTTATGATTTTAAGTCTTTCTAATGATTTGGATTAAGATTCACTGGTTTCTTTATAAGGTTTGTTTGATTTTTAAGATTTATAAGGTATAAATAATAATTATACCTTATAAATACCTTATAAAACCAAAAAATGTTTGGTTTTTAGGTTTAATAAGGTTAAGATGGTTGTAGTATTATTAATTATAAAAGTAGACAATTTATATGTTTTTATAATTTGATTTTTTTACTATAGTAGACAGAAATATATAGAAAAGCGTTAGGAAGGAAATAATTGAATGAAGGTTGTGTTTAGGGGAGGAAACCTGTTTTAGATATTTATACATTTTTTTCTTTAATATAAGGGCAAGGAGCAAGTACTTAGTGATTTTTATGTGTGCTAATGGACTTATTTATAGAAATAATGTGATCTTGGTTTGATATCGAGTAAGGGATTGATTATGGAAATTGCTATATATTCTTGTTGAAAGTCGGAAGTCACTTCTTATGTAATCTTTAAAAAAAATTCTTCTTATGTTTCTCACTTTTTAGGGTTTTTTTCTTTTTGTAGTTTTTTTTTCTTTTTTGTAGTTTTTATCTTTGCTTTAAATTTAATAAAATTCTTATAAAAAAGGATTAAAAGGATGACAAAATCCAACTAAGATGCTTTTGCTTCTCTTAAAAAAACAAGGCAATTGATCACGACCTGTTCTTGTCATTTTAGAACTATGTTATAGTTGCAGCAAGTTATTCTAAAAATATAGTGCTGTTGGCATTTCTACTTGCTTAAAAATGTATCTTCACTGTGAAACAGTCAAAAGTGCATCTAAAATGTCTAGCCCTCTGGGCTAGCTTTTAGAACTAGCATTGGTATTTCTAAATCCAGCAGAAAGGATCTGAAGCAGAAACAAAAGACACAAAATACCAAACATATAAACCCTAACCCTAATTTAGTATTTTCAGGTAAATGCTACCATAAGAGCTTTGTCAGTTCCTAGGGTGGCTACATTTAAAAAAAAAAAAATTGGGCAAAGCTCCTCTACCCTTTTGAGTTATATCAGTGGGGAAAAATAAATGGTTAAAGCTCACCCATCATTGTGTCTCTGTGGTCTATCTCAGAAAAAAGAAAAAGAGAAAGGGGAAAAAAAAAATCAGGAAAGGGAAAGAAAGGAAAACAGTGGCAACAATATACATACATATTTTAATGTAAAAAGGGGGAAAAGTCATCTGCTATAAGTATGAATTTCCAATACTCTCTTCTAGTCCTAAGAACCTGCTATGACTCGGGATCAGGAGTGTGAACAAGGTGGAGAACATATTTTGTTTTGTGCTCAGAATAATATAGCCTCACTTGAAATGTTTTGTCAGTTTCAAGTTGGCTGGTTCCAAAAGGACAAAATTCAGATCAACTTGAGTGTTCCATCTGAACATCTGTTCCAGCCATAGGTAACAATGGGAACATGGATTAGTATCTTGCTTCCTTGGTTTTCACCCCAAGGGCACCCAATCTAAAGAAAAACAAATGACTAAATATGTTATTTAAAGAAACATTTAAAAAAACATACATACATACATACATACATACATATATATATATCAGTGGAAATAGGCAATTCTAACAGACAGAACATAGAACTCTCTACTTTTTACCTTGAGATACCTGAACTAACACATTAATATAGGAGAAAAGACTAATCTCTCATCAACATTCTTCAGTTAACATCTTCCAGACTGATTTCAATTCATAAATTCTCAACAAGGCAAAGTAACATTTCTGTTGGGAGTCATATACATTTAATAAATTGTTATTATTATTATTATTCTCATCATCATCGTTAAATGATGATCACTGTGCTATTGGGCGCTTTTAAATATTTCCCTTCAAAATCATCCCTTTGTCTAATTTTTCTGCAGTCTGTGCTGTACAGTTAGGAGGTATCTTGGACTGCCATCCCATCAATTAACAAGTTCAAGCAGGGTGGTTTTTTTATTTTTTTGCAGCCTATCTGCCAGGTGGGTCTCCCCATGTCCCCCCAAAAAGGACTGATGCTGCTATTTAAAATACCACTTTATTGAACCCCAAAAATATTTTATTTGCCGAAGTCAGTAAAATTCATACAAACTGTTATTTCCACTGATTTGATGACACAAGACACGAGTTTGACTGTGTCCTCCTTCAGGTTTTGAAGAACTATATCTTGTTAAAAGATGCAAACCATCTAGACATTGAACAGATAACACTTTCTGGTATAGAATACCTTTTTGTCTAGAGATGGATAAAGGAATCTTTGTATCAGTATTATTTTATCATAGCATTACCATTCTCTCTTTTTTTTCCCCTCTCACACACTAGTATACTTGGTGACAGTTATCCATGTCTTTGGTTACATCCCATTCATCTTAACTATTCCAACACGTGAGACTACCCTTGAAAAATGTCATCGCAGGTGGTACAAAGTGCAGCAGCTAAAGTGCCATGCAGTGCAAGTTAATGTGGATCACTGAATTATAGTGAACTAGTTTAACTGGTTGTTAGCTGTACCAATCTAAAGTATTAGCATTGATCTTTAAAGCCCCGAACAACTTAGACTTGACTATGTAATAGCCTGCATGTCTCATTAAAAACACATTCTGCTCTAAGATCTGCAGGTCAGACCTTGCTAAAGATGTCTTGGTGGTCAGAGGTTCATCCGTTTGATTCACAGGAAATCTTTTTTCTGCACTGCTCCAGCTCTGGAATTCACTCAAAAGTTGTATTTGGATCCATTCCATCAGGATTTAGAAAATCTATAAAGCAGCATCAGTTTTGCCAGGTTTTTAATTAATCATTGATTTTAGTATTGATTTTATAGAAGAAATTATAAATCCTATGTGTGTATGTGTGCACATACACAGTTAGTAAGTTAGTTACCTTGAGTGTAACCTGAGGAGAATTGTGTGGTATAAATTGAATAAGTAAATATAAATAAATTTATAGTGCTTCAATTATGTTACACTCTCAAGCACACATTCATCTCTAACATGTCCCTGTTCACAAGAAACTTTCAAGCTAGAGACTATCTTGTTTAGTAAACTGTAGCTACTGTATGGGGGAAAGAAGTCAGAATTTTAAGTATACTCAGAATTGTAAATATAGTACAGCTTTTGTTGATCAGTTCCCATTTTGGCTTGCTGGGAAAATTGCAGGTAGTTTTACATGGTATAAACAGTATCTTCATGATAAAAAGTATGCACTCTCCTTAGCTCTACTAGCTTTCTTTTGTTAACTCTTTTATTAAAATATCATTTATACTTTTAACTTAATTTCATGCCATATAAGATCCTTGTCTAAAACTGAGTCTTGTAATGAATCAAAACCCTCCATGAAGTTCCAGGTCTATTGTGGAGTACTGATGCTGTGGAGTACTGATAGCAAGACAAGCAAGACAAAAATTCTGGTGCTTGCAGTGTCATGATGGGGAGTGGAGAAAGGAGAAGTATTAGATTCTGTAATTAATAGATCTGACTCAAATCAGAAGACCATTGTTCACGCGAAGTAGGGCACAACTTCATCCTAAAAATAAGAAATTAGAAGAAATAAGAAAGGGAAATAATAGTAGAACCAAGGCTTTCTTCCCATGATCTCCCCCCATAAAAAACCTGTGATTGGGATGACCACTGGTGGACTGATCACAAAGCTCACTCTGATTATGCCTACCTCTGCTTGTGGCAGCTGCATATTAATCTCTTTGAATTATAAACAAAATGTATCTGCTAAAAGGCAATCAGAGAAAGATGTATTGTTGACAGTATCATATTTCACACACACATTTCCAAAAATCCATTTTGGTGAAGTGCATGTAGAAAAAAGCACATTAAAACCTTGCCATTATAAAAGACTTTTATCTGAGTTTATGATCCTGAATTTGCAAATTAGTGATAAAATTATAAATCATGCTGGGATATATTTGCCCGTTATTATTCAGAACAGATAGGAAAGGCAACATGGAAGCAGTTCCTCAGGGAATGAACATAATATTTAAACCAATTCTCTAACTAGAATCTATGTATTCTGAGCAACAGCTGTTGATGAATCCTAGCTGGAAGGGCAGCAAGGAATAATGTGAACAATATCTCCTAATCTCTATCAAAGATGCATTTCAAGATGCACAACTCTGGAGCACTTTGAATGGTCATCAGTGTATCTAATGACATGGAGAGGGAAATGGAG
This sequence comes from Candoia aspera, assembly GCF_035149785.1. Lineage (NCBI taxonomy): Eukaryota > Metazoa > Chordata > Lepidosauria > Squamata > Candoiidae > Candoia > Candoia aspera. Next base: position 228,878,145 of record NC_086154.1, read on the forward strand.
AAATACTGTTTTCATTTGGAATATGTTTTATGTTCACTCTTCTTTAGTGCATGCTATTTGCGTTCTTATATTTTGACTCAAGTATTATTCACTCCTGCTAAGTTTATAAAAAGAGAATATATGGCTGCTTTAAGTTCTATGATGGATGTTCATCAGTTCCTGAGTAAAGTCTCTTATTCAGATGTATATAATTAGTCTTAATCATAAGTCTATGTAGGAAATTGGAAAAATCCCCTTATTTATTATTAAATTTTGATTTCTTAGGCTCTTAATATCAGTTTTTCATTACAAGACCAGTTTCTAAAACTGAAAAGTAGAAAGCACACAGACTGGCTGACTGAACACATACATTTTTCTGGGGACCTTTGGGTGCTTTTAAACTTGTGGAATTGAAACAGTTGAATATCAGCTGAATTATATAGCAGAGCTTATTGAGCATTAAAGGAAAAATTACTTAAGCATTGCAAAATGATTTACTAATGGATAGATGTTCCCACTGAGTATTTATGGTAAGCTTTATTGCCTTCATATGTGTGCACTGCCTGTAAATTGTCCATTTTTAGGGGTTCTAGTGATGTGTGAATTTGTAATAGATGAATTTGCCTTATCTCAATTTGTTATTGCCTGGTTTTCTGAAAGATCTCTCTTCTGACTCATAATACTCATACCTATGCCTAATCAGAGCATTGTTATATTACCTCCTGGAATTTGTAGCTATGTTTCTTTTTATCATATTTGGTTAGCCGCAAAAGAAGCAGTCAGTATATGAAGCAAGACAAAAGAAGGACAAAAAACAGATTATAGTATTTAAAGCTTGTAAAAAATGAGTTGTCATTACATTGTTCTGCAACTCTGTTAAAAATATTGTCTCTGTATCTATTACAAGGTGATTCCTCTTCTCAATGATTGGGTTTGTTACACCTCTCTACCTTCCCCATTCTTAATGTTTTTTATCCTTTACCACTCCTTTTCTTTAAAAAAATCAGGATCCTTTGAGAATATTTTCTTTCTTTCCAATGATGTAGAACTTCATTGCAGTTTAGATGTTTGAAGTACCCAGGTATTCCTAATTCCCCATACAACTGGGTAGGTGATTCATCCCAATAGTTGCACTTAAGACTACCCAAATTTGTCTTGTAGGGCAGGCCTCAATGATCTGAATAATGGCTTGATATACAGAGAGGGGTAGTAGGAACAGGAAGTAGATGAGATGGGATTCAAAATACACTAGAACAGAAATTTCTGCTAGCACTCTTGTTATGGCAGCTTACTAGTAGTCAAGAGAAGCCTACTAAGAATCAAGAATAATTGGGATTTGGGACAATCAGGCATGTTGACAATTTAAATGTTCAACCAAAAGAATTTCAGTTCTAAGTTGAAAGTCTCAGAGCCCACTGTGAGCTTCTCTCACCCAAATGTAGACAACAGTGGTGAGTAATATTAGTACTAATGTTGAAACATGTTTGCTCTTACAGCGAATGAAGTGTGTGTGCAGAGAAGTGAAGAGGGCTATTTATGACATTTAAACATATAGATATAGAGTGTGCACATATGGAGTGTTAATTGGAAGTGTTAATGAGAAGTGTTAATTAGCGTACCCAGCCCTCAAAAAGATGACATCAGACAAGGGATTAGATCACAACCTTAAAGCACCAAACTCAGGAAGAGAGAACTATTAAAGAAGCAGCCCAGATTGTTGGTGTGCTAATAGCCACAAACATTTCTTAAAAGACTGTTGGTTGGAGTTTTTAAGGAGTGGAAATAGTGCACAATCCCTTTGTTTCATTGTCCACATATAATGAAGTCAGGTCAAGGAGATATGAGAGAGAGAGATAATTTTTATTCCCACTGACCTCAGTTAGCAAGGCTAACAGGTTCCAGAGGTGTCTTTTCCCAATATCTGTCAAGTTGAGTGGCAATGAATTATAGATAGATCAAAGTGTTTAAGCAATAAAACTATTGGTTAGGTGGCTGAACTTCTTTTTGCAGTGATTTTGTAATGCCAGTAAGCCAGTTAATATCCAATTAATGTTACCATACCTCATGCAAGTAATAAGGAATACATTAAAAATGCCACAGAGGCTAATCAGGAAATGTTCCCTAAATTCCTAATCAACCCATAAATAGACAAGTAATCCTTATCAAAGAACAAGGAGGCTGTGTGGGTTATTCACTTTGTAGAAGGTGGTATATTCCATTAATAATCTTATTAGCTTGCCTCTGCAATGGTCAAAAATCCATCATGAGGGCAAGTATTTTGTATCTTTTAAGAATTCTTCAAATGCAAATGAGGAAGAACAGGAGCAAAAGTGGAAAAGGTCCAGGGGAAGGTTGTTACCTGTGCATAAATGTTTCTTGATTTGAATCTTTCTTCTTGATTGAAATGTTTCTTATAGTTTCAAAGTGATGAAAGATAATTTATTTTATTGTAATTGTGCAGATGCCAGGCATCATTAGGTATGTGTAATTTTTGGATGGGGAATGTTTCAGAAGCGTGAACAGTGCATTCAGACCGACTGTTTTAAAATATGTGCTCATTTTAAACAGTTCGCTTGTGTTCCACAGCAATCACTGCTCCATAATCAATGGCAGTATTGTTGAAAGTAAGTGGTTATCAGTAAACCTCTGGGCAACTGGTCTCCTGCATGATAGTGTAAAAAAGAAGCTAGTTTAATATTTTGAGCCAGAATTGGCATCCCAATATCCAGTGAGGATGATGTACTAATTTAATATGTATTTTATACCAAGTGATTGTCAACCTTAACATCGTCATTTCCCTGATGTAATGAACAACCAATCAGATAGATAGATAGATAGATCGATAGATCGATAGATCGATAGATAGATAGATAGAACAATTTGTCAGTAGTTTGTTATTATTTTCTAATTGTACAGGAATGCAAAATCATCAAAATAGATATAGCATGGTTTTAAATAAATAAGAGAAAAAAGTATTCTGTCAAGGAAATAGGAAGCAAGGAACCTGCTGATTTCAACCTGGGGAAAAAAACGATTAATTGTGAACCAGTTCTGAGAGTCATATCATAACTCTTCTGTGATAGTCTCTTAAGTCAGCCCCTGTCTAGTAGGCGAGTTCTTGAGAGGAGGAGAGGCCATCATGATTCAGATTACTGTGGAAGGCTGAGATGTCTTTATTTTATTATTGTATTTATGTTATTTTACTTTATTTTTTATTATTATTTTTTAAAGCTTCATCTCTGTAGCCCAGAGGAGAGACTGTAATTTTAGAACAGCAGCCTCTGTGCAGGTGCCCTGAACCTTGAGGCAAAGAGGGAAATTCAGAACAATAAGGATTTGCCAGGAGGCAAATTACAACTTTTTAGTGTTCACAAAGGCTGCCATTCTCTATAGCATTAGGCTGATTAAATCTCAGCAAAGTCAATGGAATTTAGACAATGTAACTACCAGGGGAATTTCAGCCAAAGGCATTAATGTAATCATTCCTTAATGAATACTAATAGTTTACCAACCAGCTTTAGTCACCTTTGAGCCTATGGGCTTATTCATGGGCAGTTCTTATTTACCTTCAGTATTAAGTCTTCCCAGAACAAATGATAAATATCAATTTAGCAAAATGAATATCCAGTTTGGATCTAAAACCATGATACCAAAACCCCGCTGGAGCTACATAAGTGGAGAATCACTGCCTTAAATTCAGTGGATGAAAGGATAATGGTAATGAACTAGCAGCTGGTTTATGCGATGTACAGCCCTCACTTAAGGCCTTGTTAATTCATTCAGACACATCTATGGATTCCTTGCTTCTGCTGATTCCCAAATGCTGAGAATAAGGGCAAAAGTAATTGTCCTGCTCTGAGCTGCTGAACATCTTGCAGCAACTAAAAAACAAACACCTTATCCCCACTCCACTAAAAAGGAATGGATCAAAGCAAAGCAAAGGAGACCCAGGAGCCAGACACTAAAAGAAGCCTGGGTTGAGTGGTGGGGTGGTGGTGGCAGGGACTGAAAGGGTCATTTTTGTACTTGCTAGCTAAGTGGGCCTGTATGGCTACTGAGAGAATGCTACAAAGCCATCAGGATAGCATTTCCTTTAGAACTTGAATCCCAGGTGCTGGAAAGAAAAGAGAAGCAAAAATGGCCTCCAACGGAGTCATACCATCTTTGTGTGTGTGTGTGTGTAATTAGTATTATTAGCCCAAATAAATCCACTGTAAGATGAAGGCTTCCTCACTGAAGGTTAGGGACCATAATCTGCCATGCTAATCCAAAACAGGTTGGTTTTTCAGTTTCCCAACCTAGGCTGAGAGAGAATAAGTGGCCCAAAGTCACCCAACTGGCCCCTATACTCATGAGAGGACTAGAGCCTAAGGCCTCCCATTCCTACTCCAGCACTTTAAGCACTACAATATGTATGCACACATGTACACAGACAGACAGAGAGAGAGAGCGCAGCAGGTTCAACTAAATTGCTGAATAGCAGGGAATTATCTTTCCTAGATCGTGAATGTGTACACAAGTATATGCCTTAAATCTGATATTTGTAGTATGTGACTTTTCTGCTTGATGTACAAGCCAGTTGGTAGAAACCCATTGTCATTTAATTATTTATCTGTTGACATTAAATCTTAAAGCTCAAACGTTTATAGACTTTTCCCATGTGATATTGCATGCATGTGATCATGATTTGTAAGTTATTTAGATTATTAGGGATGTATAGCTATCCAGCTAAGGATGGCTATTAGCAGTAGTATAAGATTTATGAAATGATTTCTTTTCATTTCCACTAGCAAGAAAGCTGAAGATTATTAAGCATCAAATTATACTTGATTTTATTCACACTTAAAAAGCTGTGCTTATCCCAGGGACTTTTATCAAGGAAAGAAAGCAGCTGAGCAGCTTCAATCCAGAAGACACCTTAATTTGGAAAGGGTTCCACATTATTTTCTGCATAAAATTATCCTTGTTGTGATTTGCTTCAGTGTATTGTACCAGGCCTAAGGGACAAACAGTAGACAGAGAGGAGCATTTGTTTTTGCTGTAAGTCCAAATGACCTCACTGATGCTTAAGAAAAATAGAACTCAATGGGATTTCCCTCTGAATAGTTATGAATAGGTTTAGGAATGAGTGAGAATTTCACTTGGTTTGTTATATAAATAAATTATCCATGTTCAGAAGGAAAGAACTTGATCTTAAGAAAAAAAAAGAACATAGAATAAAATAACTTGACAATTTCACCTCTCAGGTAGAATTTGAGCACTTAAATCTGGCTTTGAATCCTGGTATATTCAGCTGTGCTGAAGTGCTGAATTAAGGTTGGCATTATTATTCTTCCTTGAAAGCTCTGCAGATGAGAGGTGCAACATAGGACCTTCCCCCACTGTTGAATTACAGTGCTGTTTACCCCATCCTTGAACAAAAGAAAACTGGCATAAAATTTGGTGTTTGCATGGTCAATCCCAAACTTGTCTCTGTTATGTTTATTGCTAAATGAAGTGCTCCTGATTTGTAGCTGTCCCACTCAACAGAGACATGGGCTTGGTTTTTTCCTGCAGCTTTGCTGCCACTGTCTTCATCAGGTCACCAGCTGCGAGGAAAACGGCCCACCATCCAGGGCACTGGAGTTGGAAAAGTGAGAACTTTACTTCCAGAGTTTGCTTCTTTAGGCTGTTTTGCCTGCAAAATAAAATAGTATGAAATAACTAAACATATGAGAAAAACTTACAGCAGAAATATCCCAGGGAGGAGGGAGGCACAGTCTGCCATTGCTGTGCAACCAGCTAGGCCCTAAGAAAATAGAACTGACACTGTTTGCTGGGGGGTATCCCTCTTGCCTCAAGAGGAGGGAAAAGAAAGTGGTAGATAAGGACCCCCCTCTTTTCTTCCTTAAATTTATTTATATGCCCACCCAACTCACTCACGGTGACTCGGAGAAGCTTACAGAAATAAAACCCCAAATACAAAATGAAATAATAGAGTCTGCACTCTTCCATTTTGTTGGAAACCTGAAGCACAGTTGATGTCAAAAGGAGAGAAAAAAGGAGTCTGAAAGGAACTCAAGACTGAAGTGCTAATGGATGGGGCAAGCCTTGGAAGAGGCAGGACTGAGATGGAAACTGAGTAGGGAGTGGCCATGTTTTTCAAGCCATGAGTGTTACTGGCAACCTAACTTCACCTCCAAGGTAACAGATAGAACAGTGTAACAGATTTAAACACCTTAAGCTGTCTTTGGATTGATGCTGGGACAGAGGGACATTATTATTTTATACCAAAAATCAAAAGGAGCCTGGTAGCAGTCAGCTGTTGCTCACAAAAATACATGCCTTTTAATAAAATTTGTTTTTATTAAAGTGCTACCAGACTCCTTCTGATTTTGGCTACCATTGATTAAGTGCTCTCCTCCTACAATATCTTTTTTACCAGTATAGTTAAGGATGACTTCAGGCTGTCTTACTCATGGACTAGGGAAATGTCATGGGGACAAGGGGTACAATGGGTATGGTCAGGGCACAATTGTGTCATGGTTTAGTGAAAGTGGTGTTCAGGGCCTTAGGGGTATGAATTGTACATGTTCAATAATATGGGTGAAAGTTTTATCCAGATTTACAAAGTCTTTCCTAATCTTTACATGATATGGAGGTGTGGGTGTGGGTGTTGTTTAAAATGCTGACCAAAAAATAATAGACAGTTCTGCCATCAGGCCAGGATTTTGATTTAATCAATTGCATGTATTCTGCAGATATTATTTTAATTATGGCACAGAATGGAATCCTGATATAATCCTGCTACTGGTGCCATTCTATACACAGGTAATTCAGAATCCCCAACTTTATGCTCAAATTTACATGGAGAGACTTCCAGAAGGATCTTTAAAGCCAGTCTTTATTTGGATAGAATACAAAGCATCTCATTTATGCATTATTTTCCCTCAGTATGCCTATTTGGGGAGGGAGAACATTTTATCTCAAGGTTTAATCTTTTCTCTAGATGTGCTTCATTGATCAAAAGCCAGACCCTACGTACTATATATTAATAATAGGAAGAAAACATGCATTATTCAGTAAGTTGACCAATATGCAAATACGTAGAGGAAAAATTAAAGTGATTTTCTATTAATCTTTTTTCTTGATGTCATGCAGGTATGTAGGTTTGAAACACAATCCATAAAATAGCTCATTTTGCATTGTCTGTTGCTTTGATTCAGAATATACTTTATTTAATGTGTGTTAGTGCTGCTTATTTCTTGAATTCCAGCTTTCATATTGGCAGTACAGCTTGCAGTGGCTGTGACTGAGCTCTTGCCTTGCCCTAAAACGTAACATGGTTTGTTTGGTTTGGTTTAGTATGTTTTGCAGGCTCAACCAAGTTTCTTCTACGCAACAAACTGTGACTTAACTAATTATATCTTCCATGTATACAAAACAAGTCAATAGAATTTGAATTTATGATGTTCATGTTTTAAAATTTTAGAGGCATAATTTTTGTAGTGTCTTTGGAATAAAGAATGATGCAGACCAAGTTATATACTCATTTCAGTTGAAGAAACATCACATTAAAATCACGGATACTTGAAGTGATCTATTCTGACTGGGTCATGCATCCTGAGATGTTGATTTGAAATTATTTAGGGCAGCAAGATTTATAGTCAAATCCTATGTTTATTAATCCAGGAATAATTCCAACTGACTTTAGTGAGACTTAAAAGCAAGGTTAGTTGCAGGCATCAACAAAGTGCTTTTCTTTTCTTCCCCCTCCTGTATGTGTATCTAGTGCTGACCGAATGCTAGGCTAAAAAAGATTTTATTTTATTTTTTAATTTTAATTTTAATAATTTTAATTTTAATAATTTAATTTTATTTTATTTAATTTTATTATTTTTGAATTAAATAGATTTACAGAATGACCAGCTTCAACTCCAGGTACTGTAAATAGGAAAAAGTCAGAACAATAAAATAGAAACAGATGATATACAGTACATTCAGAAAAAAAACGTATCAAACAACATAAAACTCTACCCAGATGGAAGAAAGGAAGCTGCCTTACTATCCAAATTTGTCTATCCTGTCTATCAACAGCTCTCACTTTTCAGACAGACATATTTCCCAATATTATCAGGTGGTATTGGACAATGGACATGAGGTTTTTTTTTGCATAGGCTTCCACCACATTGCCACAATGACAAATGATCTCATGCTGTCATAAAAATTACGTGAATTATGTACTTTGTGCAATAATGTCATGACATGCATGATGCCATTTACCTCACATGCTGCCCTCCTTGGATGCCTACGATGCAAAACATTTGCTCAACTGCTGCATGGCTGCCTTTACCCAGGCATATTAATAGATATAGTGGTGCAGATTTCATCTTCCAAAGGTTTCATTCGTATTTTTAACATGTGAAAATAAATTATCAGTTAAAGTGAGATGAATGTTCTTTTTCTTTTCTTTTTTAACTCACTGTTACATAGTGCTACAAAGGGATAATTTGTTTTGTTTAGTTTTGGCTTAACATAATATATAAACCAGGCACAAACCATGGTAGATATAAGTTAGCAATTACAAATTAGCAATTAGCAATTAAATTAGTGTAAATAAATTAGCAATTAAAATGAGACAAACTTTTCTTATCTCACTGTAACATAGTACTGCAAAGGTATAATCTGTTTTGTTTTGTTTTGGCTTAACATAACATAAAACAAGCAAAACCCGTGATGGGTGTATAGTTACACTATAAATTGTGGGTGCTTTATGATATTCAACTGAGTTCTACAAATACATTCAGAAATATGTATAGCTTATTGCAAACACTTGGTGTTACTTCATCACTTTACAATTTAGTAAACCATGTTTGCCTTAATACCAGGAATTTTCAGTTTATCACTTAAAAAAAAGAAGAATATTTGGTTAATTAAAAAAACAAATCAGAGCAGTGGAAAATTTTTATCATGTCACATTGTACTACTTCATTTTTTAATCATTTTAGTTGGAGAATGTATTCGTCCTCAATTGTCCTGTATTGTCAAACTTATGAAATACAAACCAGGATTTTAAAAGGCTGTGCTACAAGGAATCTACTGGGCTTTTTATAAATGTGGCATTTACTGCACTTCTGTTATGGAGAAAAATATATGGGGTGTGGGGCAGGCATTTCTACATCCAGCAAAAATCTCTAATGGACAAGAAGTGAGTAGCCCTTTAAAGTGCCCTCTAAGTCAACTGAATGCTATCACCCATCAGCTGCTGCCTTTCAGCCTTTTGCTAGACTTTGCTATTCACTGAAAGAAACTGCAGTTCTCAAAAGCCCTGAACTGTTCAGTTGTTTTCTCCCAATGCTCAAGAAAAGAATAAAGAATTTGTATTGGATATTAGATATAACTTGCTTTTTTTACTTTACACATGAAATAGAAATAGACTGGTCCAACACTGGATGCAACATTCTTGCCATAGTTATATGTTCTACCACCCTCATTTTAACCAACAGTAGCAAGAATGGTAATGCTGCTTCATTTTCCTATGATTTCATGGACCTGGTCCAGGACCAGGGCAACCTAAAGCAGAATTTAGGCTTTTCTAATGCATCAGTGAATTATTGTTACTAAAAAAGACCAATGAGAGTTTAGGAGGATTTAGGTTATCATGAATCATTGCAGCATATTTTGCACTGTGCATTTTGACATTCAGATGCAAGTATGCATTTTAATGGATACTGATTTATTGCAAACTGGTCGTTTTATGCTGAAGAAACAGCAAGAATTGATTCCAGTTGCACATATTCTATGTTTAATTAATGGAATTAATTACATTTCAGTTCTGGCAGAACCTTAGATTATTGGCCAGCAGATTTCAAAGAATCTGTAGTTTGAGAGATCTTGGAGTTTAAAATGTAAATTAATATATGTTACAACACTGAGGCTTGAAGTTGTAGTTATGGTTTTTGATTTGTATCACTTAGACACGGTATCACTCATAATTTTAAAATAAATATCACTTAGTAAATCAAGAAAGGGAGGAGATTTAATTCCATCAGTGCCAATCAATAGGTTTAACCATCCACAGTACATTCAATCTTACAACTTTACATTTCACAGAAGAATTAGAAAAAAACATGCAACCTGTTATCTGGAAAGTGCAGATTACATGCAAGCTACTTTGGTCCTTTCAATAACTATACAGTAGTTACTTATTTGTTAGCTAAAATGAATAAACAAACAATTCCATTAACAGGCCTGAATACAAGGTAATTTTTTATTACGGTATTGACACTTGTGCTTTCCACTAGGTAATGTATAACAATTTTAAGTTATTTTCAATAGGCAATTTTCCATATGACCTATAACCACTCAATAGCTCTAAAGGAATACAAAAGAGTAAGATATCAGGTTAGTTCCTTACTAGATAAAAATGCTATACACTAATGGGAAAAAGAGACATAATAATGGAGCCCTGTGACAAAATTTATTGTCTCTTTTAAACTTCAGTGTATATCAGTATAAAAGTATGAAAAAGGTAGTAGGAATTTGTCTTAACATTTGACAAAAATTAAAGATAAGGAAATTTTTAGGATTATAGTTAATCCCATGTGATACTGGCTCTTTCATAAATTACATTTTAAGCAATGGTTTCTTGTCATTTTTAACTGTCTGGAACTAATGGTGTCTATTTAGGAATTGTATTTAGGAATTGGAAGGGTACTTCCATTTCTATTTCAATTTCATTTAGCTGTTGAATAATACAAGGGAGAGTTTGGGTGATCCAAACATTCATAGTCATGGGGATCAACTGAAATCTCCCTATCACCTCCTCAAAACTTGAATATTTCTCTAAGAATGATTCAACTATTATGAAGCCATGAATCACAGGAGAAGTGAACTTGCAGCCTTCCAGCTGTTCTTGGATTATAACTTTCATCATCTTTGACACTTGGCCAAACTTGTAAATCCTGTAGGAACTGAAGCCCGAGGATATCAAAAAGACTGAAATACACACACACGCACACACACACACACACACATCAAGTTTATATACAGCTGCACACAGAGAAAAGGGGGAAGTAATCTCTTTTCTTGTCTTTTGCCAGTTTATTTTTTCACACTGCACTTTCCTGAAGTTGAAATACATGCTCCAATGGACCCTTCAGAACAGTGTGGAACTTGATGTGGTGACAGTAATGAAAACAGGCATGGACACAAATTGGCTCCCTGTTTTTCTGCAAGAAAATGTCTCCCCTGGTTTGTCACTCTCTTCCTGTCATTTTTATGAAAAGGCTTGGTATTATCCAATGTATTTTGTGAGCCATTCTGAGAGCCGTAAAAATGAAGGATGGAGGGCAAATGTTTAAAATAAACAAATAATTACATTCAGCTTTACTTGAACACAAAAAAGAAAGTTTGGAGTACCATCATATCAGAGAGAAAAAAATAAATTTCTTCTTGCTAGTTCACCTATCTCTCTATTTTGTGACAGACACTTCTTCCACTGCTATAATTCTTAGAGATTTAGAGCACAGATAGCAGAATTTCTATTTCTTTCTCAAACAGCTTTGTGATCAGGCCACATTTCAAAGTTGAAGTATACTTGTTGCTATCAATGTATGAACTGAATAGTATTTTTCTATCTCAATACCTTGACTATATAGAACTGAAGAAATTAAATGTGCTGATTATCTGATTTCACTTTATTCAGCTAATATAGAGCCAGTTTGGTCTAGTGGTTAAGGTGCTGGGCTAGAAACCAGGAGTCTGTGAGTTCTAGTCCCACTTTAGGCATGAAAGCTGGCTGTGTGACCTTGGGCCAGTCACTCTCTCTCAGCCCAACTCACCTCACAGAGTTGTTGTTGTGGGGAAAATAGAAGGAGGAAGGAGTATTAGGTAAGTTCGCCACTGCCTTGAGTTATTTATAAAAATAATAAAGGCAGGATAAAAATTAAATATAAATAAATAATAATTATACCTTATTTCAAAGATGCCTGAATATCAGGAAAAAACACCTGTAATGTTAGTATTCATAAGTCGCATTTAGATGTTAAGCATTGCTTGGAAGGCAAATACACAAGCCACATCATTTAGATTTTCATAATTGAACAGATGTTAACATCTACACGCATAGTATTTGCACAAGGAAAGCTTTCACATAATGGCTTTCTACCTGAAAGCCCCTCCTTGTAGACTATGCAACGTATGTGTGGATTTCAGGCAGAGTGTGACCAGCTGCATAACACTGGTAAGGTGTTATGTTCATAAGGCAGCTCTCATATTGACTAGTATCTCTACTTGATTCACTTTAGTGGGAGGGGAACATGTTATTTTTTTTCTTCCAAAACTGTACTGATCCAGATGGAAATGGGTAGAAATGCTTAAACTAATTACAATTCACTGACAGTCCAACTGCAGTTGGGCCTGATGCTAGAAAATTATCAAAGAACCAGGCTTGAATTTTTGATATTCTTTGAAAACTTGTTTTTCTAAACACAGACTATAAATAATCTTCCACAATCAACCCTTATGGTTGATTAGAAACAATAGTTAATCTTGCATTTATCTTCACACAATGGAGAAGATTTTATGAGAGCTCTCCATAACTTTTCTCAGTAACAGACTAGCAGCAAAACCTCTGCTCTTAAGGTTAAAATTAGATCAACCTACCAACCTTTTTAGACAATAGATTGCTTAGACAACATAGTGCTAAGGCAGAAGGAAGAAATGTTTCATTTAACTAGGCTACAACCTACCTAGGCTCACAGACCTCAGGAAAGTGCAATCCGGAAAGTCCCACCTATTCCAGAGGGCTAACCCAGCTGACCTTGAGATCTAGGCCTCTTTTATAAAATAAAAGCAGCAGAACTTTTTAGCATACAATAGGAAGAGAAATCCTATAGACAATGGTTTAGGAACCAAGACCAAATAATTAAAAAGTAAGGCAGATGTAACTTACTTAAGTAGTTTGATGTAAGACAAATGTTCTAAATTTCTATAGTTTTTCTTGTTAACAGGATGACATTCACGATAACTATAGCAATATTCTAAAGTAGTTGTATACATGAGAAGACAGGACACCCTGGAGAAGATGCTGATGCTAGGGAGAGTGGAGGGCAAAAGGAAGAGGGGCCGACCAAGGGCAAGGTGGATGGATGATATTCTAGAGGTGACGGACTCGTCCCTGGGGGAGCTGGGGGTGTTGACGACCGACAGGAAGCTCTGGCGTGGGCTGGTCCATGAAGTCACGAAGAGTCGGAAGCGACTAAACGAATAAACAACAAGTTATATACATGGGATCTGGCTAATTTCTATGTTCGATTAGGCCACTTTGGACAATTCTCTCACTCCATGAGGAATACTGTACTTGGGTCTCTCTGAAGCAACTCAAAGCAGAACACTGAGGCATGGCAGAAGGGTAAGGTCTATCACATCTGGGCTGCAGAAACTTGGGTGGCTAATAGAAGGCAGCAAGGAGCCTTATACATTGCAGCTATAAAAAATGAAATGAAATGAAATGCATGTTATTTGTAGGTTTTCATAAAATTAAATATGGAAAAAAAGAGAGATGAGTGGTGCTGGGTTAGTGACATACTGTAATGATTGCCTATTCTAAAACACCATCAGACTCATGAGCAGGATCACAAAGATATCTGATTTATTAAAGAATAGTATGCAGGATCACAAAGAAAGCTGAGAATGAAAAAAGCGCACCAAATGCAAACTAAAAACCCTCGGTACAAATGAGATCCCTCCCCGCATAGAATCTTCCCAAGCTCACAATCCCAGGTGTACGATGTACAGTGCACATTGAAACAGTGAACAAGACACATACATACATTCTAGTATTAGAAACTAGGGGATCTCTAATCATGATGTTTTGGAAGACAATAATGTTGAGTCTTATGTTACTTTTATCTGCTAAAGTCATCTGATTTGTTCCCAAAACAACTTGAACAAAAAGCTACAAGCTGATCTCTTAAAAAATAAAATAAAGAATTTGAATAAGCAGAATTCCAAAACGTTTAGGTCTACTCTTTGACAGCTTTCTAGTCAAATAAAGAGTATCCCAACCATATCCACAGTTTTCAAAGATATTTCCTAGTAAAAAGTAGCCGTCTATAAAAATCATCCTTTTGTTAAAACATTAAAGCTTATTAGTCTTAAACTCAGCAGGCTTAATCCCCTCAGTAAGGGGCAACTATACCTGCTAATGCAATATGATTCTTTTAAAGTTATAGGTCCTTTTAAAAGAATGAAATGACCCTGAAATCAGGCAGGTTTCAAACTCTCAGAAATGTCTACTCTCCCTGTAAATTTAATCTTCTGCAGTTAAGAAAATAAATGCAGCCATTTATGGTTTCCCCCTTCTAATCAGCAAGAGATGAAAAGCTGTAGTTTGTAAATCTTGATAAGACTTGTAGCCTGAAATTGATTTGGTCCTAGAGGACTGTGCTATTTTCCAAATTACTGAATTAGGCCCAAAACCAATCTGCAATTTGAGTTGGTTTACACCTATAACACTGAACAAATCAAATGATGTATACATCTCCTCATAATTTTTTTATTAGAGAAGGATGGGAAAGAAAAGAGTTAAAAGAGCAATTGCTGCATAAGGGAAGGGTACCTACTACATTTCCCAGTGTTAGGGCTACACACTTGAACTCTATGTTAAGAGGGCAATATATAAATCATCCTTAAGCAACAACTAAGGAATTATTTGGTGTTTTATGCTTTCATTTCAACATTCTTCAGGTGAAGGCAACTGAATGTACTGGGATTCTTTTTCATGAAGAAATGGTAATAAGATGAAATAAGAAAAATTCTACAGGCATGCTTTTACTCTGCACCTCAGTTTAGCTTGCACTCCATTGGCAGCTGTCCATTTCAATGTTTTTGACATCAAGTCTTCTTGGAATTCATATAACCTCTTGGCACCCACATAGCAACTCACTGAATGAGATAATAGTATTGATCATACTGAAGGATAAAATGTTAATTAAAAAAACCTTTATGGTTTGGCTTGCAAAAGTTATTTACCCTAAACCTTAAATCTGCCCAAACTTCTCTTGCTTTTATCCCAATACTGCATATTAAAAGAAGCCATACATAAATGGGCACTTGTCACCTTTCCTGCATATGTAATTGCCGTAGATGTCCTAAGGCAAAAGGGAGTATTTCAATGAATATAGGTTACAGATACTCCTCCAAATAATGCAAATTGCTTTAAAAAATAAGTAAATAAATTTGCTGAAGGATAAAATAAATGAGAGGACATGGAGGACTTTAGGTACAATGAATCTAATTATGGAACTAGGGAGTTTGTTATATATCTTCAAAACAGGGCTAGTCCAGAGTTGAAAGGAGCCTGGACAACAAGGTTCTTGGAAAAATATGTGCAACCACTAGTTGATAATGAAGAATTAGAGAACATTCTCTCTTTCTTCTGCTGCATTTTTATAGGCATCTATATATTTGCAATCCAGATTTGGTATGTCTATTTTTGTCCCCTCCTCCAATGTATTTATTTATAATTTGTTAATTTATAATTTACATTTCTGGGGCCACCTACTTGTTTAGGAAGCCTACAAAGATTAAAACAGAGAACCAATACTTTGAAAGCCACAAATGAAAGACAATTATACTTGGGCAGGGGGAAGAGATTGTAACTCACTGGAATTCTCCTGCTGTAACCTGAATCTTCCTTCTAATAATTATACTAGTGTCAGGAGAACTGACAAGAACCACACTGAGCTGAAGTTGCACTCTAGTTTCTTTATTGTCCTACCATATACAGAATCTTGCCAGACTAAAGGTACCCTAACTGATCTAATGGAAAAATATTCCTGGAACTCTAAGGTGGGGCCAGCCTAACTTTCTTTGTCGGCCTCTCAATGCTATCAACACGGTGAGAACGTTTATGTCCTGGCTAAGCAAAGATCACACCAAGACGAGGAGAAAGTCTCTAGTGTTTTATTTAACTGCTATTGTAGACAGAAAATCCTACCAAACTGAAGAAGCATGGGAAAACCCAGACAGATAAACCCCAAAACTCAAGGCAGGTCTGTTCTGGGTTTCTTTGAATGACTGCTCTAAACTACGCATGCATTTTCTCCCCTGGATAGGGGCCTCTTCCTGTTCACCATCCGTACTCACGACAGTTTATCTCCCTGGAATGCACTCTTTCCTCCCTCAGCTCCATGATCCATCACGTCACCCCCTCCTCAGGGACACATTCCATCACAACCAGTCAGAGTTCTGGGATTGTTGTTTTTTGGATTAACTGCTTCCTGTCTAGACTACTAGGAGAAAGGCTTTGACACTAGTGGACTTACCAAATCAGGGAGCTGGACAGGGAAAACAGTAATGCTACAGACAAGGGCATCAACTTGGCTGCATTATGAAAAAGCCACTATCTGAATCTTCCTATGCTGCAAAGTAGCCTTTGCCTCAGAGCAATCCAGTATTGGCAACACTGGGAAAGATCCCCAGTTATAACAATTCAACACTATTGTTATAGTTGAACAACACGGGGAAAATTATTTAAGGGGCTCATCCAGCCTAGTGCTCTTACCTATACTGAGTTAACTGAGCCTTTTAAGAGGTGTGAGATCAGAAAGCTGTAAATGACTACAGGAAACAAGGAAAAAGGTTCTTTCAGTCTGGACTTAGGTAAACATAGCCTTTCCAAATTCTTTACCAATTTGTTGGCAGAGAAATTAGATAGATGATGTCTCCACATTTCTTTAGGGAAGGGGAAAATTTTCCAACAATTTCTCAATGGTTATGAATCTCCTTGGTTATGAATCTCCTTGGGACGCGGTGGCGCTGCGGGTTAAACTGCTGAGCTGTCGATCGGAAGGTCGGCAGTTCGAAACCGCGCGGCGGGGTGAGCTCCCGTTGCTAGTCCCAGCTCCTGCACACCAAGCAGTTCGAAAACATGCAAATGTGAGTAGATTAATTGGTACCGCTTCGGCAGGAAGGTAACGGCGTTCCGTGAGTCATGCTGGCCACATGACCCGGAAGTGTCTATGACAACGCCGGCTCTAAGGCTTAGAAACGGAGATGAGCACCGCCCCCTAGAGTCAGACACGACTGGACTTTACGTCAAGGGAAACCTTTACCTTTACCTATGAATCTCCTTAATGGTGACAATAGCAGACAATTTAAAAAGTTCATTGGGAAGAATGCCCTCATGATGTCTTCTCTTGGGATGTTCCGAAGAGCCAATGAACCTCCAAACGAAAGGAAAATATTAATATTCAGTGAAAGACAAAACCATCACACACAACCTTGTAACTGTATAGGTGCAAGAACACTATACCCCACTAATGAAAATTTCTCAAACAGTCTCTTATCCTTTTAAAAGATTACAAAAGCAAATTCTGTGTTCTTAATTTCAATACATTCCAGCATGGGGGGGGGGGGGGAAATCAGGTTTTATCTGCCCAGTATTAATTAATTCCCTTCCCCATGTAAGCATGAATGAATTAAAGAATGATTAAACGTTTCAAATAATTGTATTTATATACTATAATAATTATATAGCCTGTATTTCCACAGCTCTGAGGCATTAGACTTTACCTGTATGTACTTTACTGAATAGTTCCTCCTATTTGTGGTATTAATATGCTGTGTTGTTCACATCAGTTATGTGTTTTGGGGAGTATCCATCTGGCTTCTTCTGTGAGACATATTCATTAAAAAAAGGCTAATTAAGAGAAATGTCAGTGGAGGGGAAAGTTATCATAAGATATTAACAGTCTCCTGCTGCTAGGTAAATTCTAAGACAATAATTGATGGAGATGAAATCATTTGCTCTGATAGGTTTGGGTACAGTGGATGACAGATTTCTCAGTACACCAATTTCAGGGCTTCAGAAGATCATCATTGTTGCAAAGATTTTCTCTGGCTTTTCAAGGGCACATTTCATTATTCTGTCATTCACAAGATACTTTCATCATTCTCACTTAACACAGTGACTTATTACCTATCACTGATACCACAGAATTCTTGGACTGTGATCCATGTAAGCATAATTAGAAAAAAAGTGGGATTTATTTAAAAGAAATCTGTGAAATCTTGGGAAGATCTGATGTACTCCAAATGTTTCCCTACCAGATCTTCTCTATCCTTAATTTGTCTTGTGTATTCTCCCCCATTTTGAATTGGAAGTAGTTCTTGCAGACTCACTAGAGTTATTTCTTCTAAAAGTTTCAGCAAGAACAAGAAAGCAAGAAAGCAAGCAGCAAGAAACAAAACAAAACAAAACCCTGCTGAAGTGTCTTTTGTCTGATCAGTAGAAAAGACACAATACCATCAATAAGAGTTGTAGCAAAACTCAAGAAGAAAAAAAGAGTTTTACAAGTAGATATCATTCCATTATACTGTCACAAGCCTGAAATGGTGAGTTGTAATAGAAAACATGTCCAAGTAGCTTTTGTTAAAAGCACTGAATATTTTTTCCAGGTAAAAAGTTTCATGAACTTGGGGAATAATAGCTATTTTCCTTCCTTCCTTCCTTCCTTCCTTCCTTCCTTCCTTCCTTCCTTCCTTCCTTCCTTCCTTCCTTCCTTCCTTCCTTCCTTCCTTCCTTCCTTCCTTCCTTCTTCAGAAGCCATCACATCAGTAATCTTAAAGGAGGGATTCCTGGGCCAAATCAATTTTTAACTACTTTATGAGTTGAGAGCAAACTTTCCATCTTACTTGGTCAAGAGATGCTTTGATTTTTTTCCCCAAATACCATTGGGAACCTTCTGAAATTTTGTTCACATGTTGATGACTTATGGATTACTAAACTGTAGCAGTCGGGTGGCAAGAATGTAATCTAACATAACAGGTAAAAGTGGTCAATTTCTATAGTTTGATGTGGAAAAGTTGAAAAATGAAGGAGCCAGAAAACTGTCAGATATTTAGCGTCAGTTTGTAGCTGTCTGCAATGATTCTATGAGGTTCACTGATATATGGTGATCATCATGACATTATTTGCAGGTTGCAAGTCATGATTGAGTTATGAGTACCTACCCTTCATTGACTGCACTTTGATGTCTATATGTCTGCAACATTACTGTAGTCATCTAGAACTGTCAAACACTTGTATATTCAGAAAGAATCCCCAATGTGTTTAAGGATTCTTCCTCCTAAGGAATGCAGCCATACAATACTATGTGGAGGAGCTTAACATTTCTCATCTCCTTTTAGGATTTCTTTCTTTTGCCATGCAACACAAGTTCCAACTTTTTACTACTATATCCCAAGTATTTTAAAAAAAAAATCTTAGCTCTTTGTTTTAAATAGAAATTGAACTCTGTGCACTATAGACTATAATCAAAAGCATTGGTCTGCAAGACCAGCTTGAGTGTTTTAGCTGTAATTTTCAGGTCATTGACTTCTTCATTATGGGCAGCCCTTGGGAAAAGCAGTTGTTAAGGCACCTATGGCAGCTAAGCTGCAATGAGTGGGCACTGCAGCAGCTTGCTTAAGACTGCAGGGTTTGAATATGCATTTAATAAGCATAAGCATCTAGCCTGAGCTTAGTAAACAAAATTAGTTCCTACCGGGAAGGAAAACGATAGATGGGACAAATGAAGGCAACAAATTACCCTTTATTTCAAAGAAGGATACTTTGCAACATTAAACTTTACTGCCATAGAAGACCTATGGTAGTATTTTTAATGGCAGGAGCAGTTTTCAAAATGACGAATCTGCGAGATTGGATAGTCATTCTTGTGTTTAAATTCTCCGAGGATAAAATTGGCTTCCTAAATCACTTTGTAGGCAATAATAGGACTGGCATACATTTCATTTGAACAAACTGCAACCTCTCCATTGATTCTCTCTCACTCACTCTTTAACATGTACAGGCATCCACAGAGGACAAATGATGACATGTGGGTGACGATGTAATCATGCACATGCTGCAAATTACATCCTTGCATCAGGCATCCTGACACAGGTATGTGATCATGATACATGCATGATGATGTCATCACATGGGTAATCATTTTGGCATAATCCCAGTTAGCTGTGGTTGCCACTAAACATACACAGTGCTTGATATCAAATTTTGGCCATGATTACTTACAAATACTATATAATTTTAAAAGACTTCAGAGGAGCAATGAGATAATTTCTGCATCTGTGCATGTGTATTTCACTCTTTAAATCTTCACAAAATGAGGGAAGAAAAACCTTGCCAGATATGGGGTAGGTGGTGCTAAAGAATACATTGGGTGCCTTATGCCAACATTGTCAATTAACCCCTCCCCATCTTCCCCAAATTAAAAACAAATGTCCAAAAAATTCAGCCACATCCATTTAAAAACTTCTAGGGTTTCTGGATACTTCCAAAGGGAATTTGGGGTGTCTGTATGTGACCCAAGGGATGCGGTGGCACTGCGGGTTAAACCACTGAGCTGCCGAGCTTGCCAACCGGAAGGTCAGAGATTCGAATCCGCGTGACGGGGTGAGCTCCCGTTGCTAGTCCCAGCTCCTGCCAACCTAGCAGTTTGAAAACATGCCAATGTGAGTAGATTAATAGGTACCGCTTTGGCAGGCAGGTAACGGCGTTCCGTGTAGTCATGCCGGCCACATGACCACGGAGCTGTCTACGGACAAACGCCGGCTCTTCGGCTTTGAAATGGAGATGAGCACCGTCCCCTAGAGTTGGACACGACTGGACTTAATATCAAGGGAAACCTTTACCTTTACCCTTATGTGACCCAAGATAACCCACCTGTACTATAGAAGATAAACTAATTGATTCAATTTACAAGAATAACTTATTTTTTGTAGGAAGATTACATGATGAGATTAGAACTTTATAATGAACCAGTCACCACTCAAACTTCTTGTAACAGATAACTCTGCCAATGGGCAAAGCAGTCACTTTGGTAAGTATCCTGTTCCTCAGATCTGTAAATGAAAATGACAAGCTATTCAGTGAGTAGCTGTTCTCCAATTAATATATTAAGTCTAAAGAAACCATGCAAGAGAAGGCAGATTAAAAGGAAGAAAAAATGAATTATCTTCAAGGGCCTAGGATGCTTAAACTCAAAACTTGTAGGTGAGCTATATTTATCAGGGAAACTTCATTCCTAAGCAATACACACTAGAACTGTTCAAAAATTCTTCAGTTCCTACCCAGTGTCTGCATAGTTTGTCATTAATATTCTTTCTTGGAACACAGACAACAATCAGACACATCTAATCAACATTAACCAAGACTATAGCTGTACTTTAGCATGCTGATTTAAGTAAAATATTAAAGGATGTTAAAAGCTCAAAGAACAAATGTAACCATATTATCAAATGCCAGCTTCTTGATGTGCCTCAGTGACACTTGGAAGGACCACTGAGAATTCAAAAACAGGGACATGGAGCTTTAAACATGGCTATATTTTCTGCATGCAATGCCTAAAACAACATTTAGCTGCATCAGGTAACCTTTCTTCTTTGTTTGGCTCCAGAAAGCAAGTGTAATTGGTAATTGGTTGTGCTTACCCTGCTTTAAATACACAAGTGCTGCATTCTCAGTTTAAGATAGGAAAAATCACTGTGACAGGGAGCTATCATTAACAGTTTTGGGCATACAATCAGTCTATTGGCATCTGTTTTTAATATGCTGAAGTGGCTTTTGCTCAAGTTAATAATCTTTGCTATATGAATTCTCTGCTGCAAGTTTGAAGTAATTTGTCCTAGTACTATTTCTCCAGTGAACTATATTTCTGTGATGAATAAATAACTGGAATTGTATTGCCATAGTAACAAAAGGCATCAATCTCATCAAAATTGGTTTGTTCTTTGTTGTAATTCTGTGTGAAGATGCATCCCTCAGGTTCTAGCATCCCAGAACAAGCAGTTTTATCCTTGGCTGCAGGAGACCAGGAAGACAAGAATGGTAGTCTTCAGATCAGCATCACTTTTGGGCCTAAGAGGAGTTTTTGGCTGAGAAGCAGCAATCACTCTATACCTTATGAAGGATTTTGGGTGACCTGAAAATAAACCTCTTTGTGGCAGCTGTGGCCAGAGAGGCCTTTGCCCAGCTTCATCTGGTGTGCCAGTTGTACCATTTCCTAGATTGGGGGGCCCTTCACAAAGTCATGCATGCTCTGGTCATATACCGGCTTGACTACTGCAATGTGCTCTACATGGGGCTGCCATTGAAGACCACCCAGAAGCTTCAGCTGGTCCAGAATGCAGCAGCATGGGCAATTATGGGCATGCCTCAGTATGCCCATGTAACATCTATGCTTTGTGAGCCACACTGGTTTCCAGTTTGCTTCCAAGTGCAATTCAAGGTACAAGGTACTACCTAGCCACCTATCAGGACCCCTGAAGCACACCATCTCTAGGGCAGTGCCTGCCCTCTGGAATAAGGTTCCCCCTGAGATTTGAATGGCCGCTGTCATGAGTAAGGATGGCGAGCAGGGGGCTCTCACCCAGACTGTCAAGCGCATGCGTAGCACTGAGGAACTGTTCAGCCATTCAAAGAGACACAGATCGGGACCGCCTTAACCGTTGGGGTTTATATGGCTGGGTTTTCCCACGCTTTCTCAGTTTGTTAGGATTCTTGTTAAGTACTACTAATAAATATTAGAGACCAAGTCCTCGCCTCAGTGTGTTTCCTGGTAATCAGGACAGCCGCCACCCTATTGGTATTTCAAAGGGACCTGAAGATTTGGCTCTTCACCCAGGCCTTTGGCAAGGATAAGACACCCCTTTCCTCCTTTTCCTTGTTCCCCTCCAAGTTTGTTTTCTCTGCCATCTTTTGGGAGGGGGTGTTTGTGCTGTTTGTGCTGTTTTTGTGTTTTTGTATTGTTCTTTGTTTTTAACAATTTTAAACCATGTCATATAAGTGGTGGTGGTGGTGGTGGTGATGATGATGATGTGACAACAACAACAACATCCTGTAGCCGGGGTACATTATTAACAGACTGATGACAACAGTCTGAATAGAAATATCTTGGCCCTAGGACCTGACTGATTGTGATGCGTGTTCTTTCTTATGTTCTGCCTTCCTTATTTGTGCTAAAACTTTCAGTGACATGGTACAGCTAGATAAGAAAGTTGTAAGCCTGGTCTTTCCAACTGACATGCCAGTTTTTTGCATGGAAGTATGTGTGTTTAACATTTCTTCTCTGCAATATGAAGTACTACAACTAGCTAATCGTTCTGGAGAAGGTTAGTTTCAAACAGGGCTGTGTGAATCATCCAAATGAGTGCTCCTCCATACCTTCCGTTTTGAATTCAGTGGCAATCCCAGTAGAAGTGTCATCTGTATAACCACACACATGTTAAGACAGTATAAGGAAGCCCTCAAAGGGACCGAGCTGAGTCTACAACAGGAAGCAGTGCCTCTGACTGTTTCATTAAGCAGCACTCCAAATGATTTACAGAACTATAGTTTCAGTCTCTAGTGGGTAAAGGTTGAATAAGAATGAGTATAAGCATGAGTATAGCAGATAAAAGTTGAGCAGGACTGAGTATAAAGCGCAAATGGGTTATTTTTTACCACAGCAAATAAGTATCATGGCATAGGCAGAAATCAGAGCTGGTGGACTCAAATTATGGGATCTTGTATCCTATATCTTTGCCTCATCTCTTTAATGAGCATCCTTAACTTTGCCCTGAAGACTGAATAGCTTAGGGAAGTAAGCTCTAAAGCAGGGTTCCTCAACCTTGGCAACTCTAAGGTGTGCAGACTTCAACTCCCAGCAAAGCTGGCTGGGGAATTCTGGGAGTTGAAGTCCGCACAGCTTAGAGTTGCCAAGGTTGAGGAACCCTGGTCTAAAGGCTTGGTATATATGGATTTGCTTACTGACAATGTTCAATTGAAAATGAGCAGTTAAGTAGGTTAGGGTCTGCAGCCACACTTTCAGAGCCACTGCCACCACCATTTATGCTTCCCTAAATGGTTAATCAGCAATGTATAAATGGTACATTAAAGGAAACACCTGATTGTGCCTTCTGAACCAGTATCATGCAAAGGCAAGTTCATTCAAGAGATAATTTTTACCTTATTCTTCCATACCTCTGTCCTATCTTATCTGTCCTGTTTCCTAAGAACAGAGAGTTTAGTTTTACAGTTTTTTTAAAAAAAATCTATGTTCTATTCCCTCATCTTAACCTTTCTCTCCATAGTTATCTATTTTCATCAGTGTGATCCTCGTGAGCAGAACAAGTGCTGAATATGCAATAGACACTTCCTTTAGAGTGATTCAAACTACGATTTCTTCTCCTTAATGAACAATTTGCTACAGTTTTCAGTGCCACATGCACCAAATAATGAAAAATGTGACCTTTCTAAACAGCAAAGCTACTTAACAATTCTCTAAATAACCCCCTAAAGTCTTATTAGCACATTTACTCTGCATTCTGCAATAAAAAAGGTATGTTGTTTGAGGTCCTTGTTCCTGCAGTTTATATTTACTTCAATGTCTCCCACGGGGTAGTTGGTATTAAGAGAAAAAGCATTTGATTTCTACATCCTAATTCCAAATTCAGGTAACCTAATTTAAATCTAAAGTACAGCGTTAATATGGCAATAAAATTATCATACTTGAATATAACATTTATATTTTTAACTTAAAATCAGTAATTTCAGTGTGAACCAAATAACATAAATGCACTTTAAATTCCCATTAATTTCAGTGGAATACATTCTGTAATATAACATTGACCACAATAGTTCCTAACTCATTATATTTGACATGTGTGTGAAATCGCAATCACATTCTATACAGCCATACTATGTCTAAATACATCGCTAAGCCTGCTTCCTTCCTTTTTCCATTTCCATTACTGATATTCTCACCAGCCTTCCAGGTTTTTTTTTTAACCATAAATTGATATAAAATTCTTTTAAGAAAGCATAGCTGGTAGGAATGCAAAACTGAAAGAGCATGAAATTTGAGACCTTTGTTTCTTGCATTGGCTCCAATGATCTTGGATTATATAAATCTACATTCATATTTAGACTGTTTACACTAAACTCCAGGTGGATTTCCAAAATCAAAAATACAAGTGGAATGCAGTCAGTCTTTTAACTGACTGCACTTGTGAAAGTTCAATATTTGTAATGCACTTGCTGCTATCTAGCCTAGGCCATTATGGGATTCTGGAGTCTGCTCTTTCTGTCATTACTCCTAGGAATTGTATTGGAAAAAAACTTTTGTCTCTTTCTGTATTACATAATTCTTGTGTCTAAGCCAGTCTTGAGGTTTGTTTATCTGTTTAACTTGTCTAAATCTATATCTAAAGCTGTGAGATCAGAAAGCAGCCTCTGTGCAATATCTTTCTTTTTTACCATCCACATTCAATCAAAAACTGAATTCAGCCCAGATGAATTTGGTCAGCCATTTGTCAGGGCTCCTTTAGGCCTGCACTGACCAAGGTGGTCTTTGAAGACTATAGGAATGCACTGACAGACATTGCAGAGGCATAATATTTAATAATGGCTGATTTCTCAGTTCTCTCACCAAGGTGGTTTCAAGAAGCACCAAGATAATTTCCCTGGATATATATTTTTCCTGGTCCCTGCACCTCACAATTCAGAAACAATTCATCTACTTGCATGTTGCTCTCAACGTTAATTTGTGTATGAGAGAGGAAGATTCCTGACAGCTGCCCATCATGACCAGCCCTCATGGAAGGTAAGAAATGAATTTTCAAAACACTCTGTATGAGATTATCCCAGAATATAAACAGGGTGATTCATCTTCACTTGAAAAACTTGCATCTCCAATGGATTTTGTGTGGTAGGGCTCTAACTCTAAAATTCTATGCTTGCATGAGATAAAGATTTATTCTGTGGAATACTTGGTAATATATTGCATTGAAGGAATATCACTGCTTCAGTAAGTTGGTGAGGGTAGAATAAAAGCTCAGAAGTATCGCCTCAGATTGAAAGAAGACCTGCCTGCCCTCTTATGTATACAGTTTGGAAGATGAAAATTCTATTTTCCTTAAACAAAGAACACCAGAACTAAGGTAAAATAAAATGATGAATCCATAGCAAATATTTAAACTGAAAGAAAATTCTGTGTCAATAGTATCATTTAGGATGTTCAAGGTTTATTTTTCTCTTATCATTAAATAAACAACAATTACAGTCACTTCTTTCTTCCTCCTTCTCTTTTTCTTCTAGATGCACACTAAGCAGGGGTTCAATGTAAAATAAAGCACTGAGCAACAAGGAAGAGATTAAATTGCATGAAATCTTAATAAAACATAATAAGAGAGACTTGTTCAAATACAGATAATTATTATTAAACTTTATTTTTCTAGTAACCATGCAAGAGTGAAATTCTATTCTAATTGCACAGAAAGCAAAATCAAAATATTTCCTAGATGTTCTTAATGGAAATGAAAGCGTCCTTATCAGTTTATCTGTATCCTGTGTGTTTTTTTTACTACATACTTTATCTCACCTTCCTTCCATGATAGAATTTTGGCTCATATATCTGGAATTCCTGTTGGATACATCATCTCCATCCACCAAAGTGTTTCCTGGAGAGGGATCACCTGGCCACTCACTTTGGAACTATCTAAGCTAATTATCCACAATTTTGTTTCTGTGCCTTTTGTTCTAACAGTCAGGAATCACGCTGAGACGAGGAGTAGGTCTCTAGTGTTTATTACTGCTACATTAGACAGAAAATCCTAACAAACTGAAGAAGCGTGGGGAAAACCCAGACAGATAAACCCTGAAAGTCAAGGCGGGTCTGATCTGTGTCTCTTTGAATGACTGCTTAACTCCTCAGTACTACGCATGCATTTTCCCCCCTGGATAGAGGCCCCCTCCTGCTCGCCATCAGTACTCATGACACTTTTGATATATAAATAATACACGTTCTTACCTGGTCACTTCTCTCTCTGTCTCTTGCTCTCAATTTTTCCTGCCTTTATCCAATTTTCCAGTTAAATGCTTTTGGTATTTGCTAATGTCAATAAATAAACATCAAGCTATATTTTTTGTTAGCTGCACTGAGTGGCAATGTATGCTTGCTCTGATCAGGACATAGGGATTGACTGGGAATGTGCTAAGTATAAAGTAGCAACTAGGTGCAAACAGTAATTTTCCATCAGTTCCTCAATCTCCTCTCCAAGCACCTTCCAGACCTAAAGCTACTTAGTTTTGTGAAGTGATTATATGTTATCCAACCAGGTTACAATTCAATAATAATCATAATAAAAATGCTACCATTATATAGTGAAACTGCTTGAAATTGGATCTTGTCTTTGTATCATGAAAATTATAAACAGATATATACTTGCAGAATTATAAGTTTTTTTTTCATTTTTTTCTCTAATTAGCAGCTCTAGGCTGAAATATTAGATCTGCTTAAATTTATAGAGATAGGGCAAAAACACTTTTCCCTCTCCCTATTTCCATTATCTTTTAAAATTAATCTTTATCTTTACCTTCCTGTATTAACCTTTTGGCTGCCAATGAACTTGGAAATAATTTTTGTTTTTTTTTGTTTTTAAATCTGGAAAAACAAAACAAGACAAGACTTGTCCCTAGTCAAATTGGTGGCTCCCAGTCACAACACTGTTCCTAGGAATATTCTTGTGGGGTGGATGAAAAAGATTACTGTTCATATGAGCCACACCTAGGTGTTTCATTTCTTTTAAACTTTGTCTCTGTGTTGTCCTAGTCCTAGCCTGGTGAGGAGTCATTCCTGAAAATTGATTCCAACTTCCTCATCAAAATGATGGCTGTGAGAAAATTGAATATCACTTTATGAAGGAAGAGAATCTTTGGTCTCTCATTATTCTTCCTGCTAATGAGGAATGTACAAGTAAAATCTTTCTTAAATATTCCTATTCAACTATATATATTCTGTTTTATGATTAGTTTTGATTTAGTTTTCTGACTTTCCTTTAAAAAATGTTAAGATAATATAATACAGAAAATGAAAAAAGAAAAATAGCATTCATACTAAGTATGAATAAAAAGCACTGTGGGAAAACTTTCCATAATTTATTATAATTGTTCCAAAATATCTCCGTCGCATCCTGTCAGATAATGTCTCAAATATTTCACTGGGTTTTTTTGTAATCTCATAGCCACACTCTTTTTTCACAAAATCATCTTCTTCTGATTGACTTTCCTTCCTTCCTATAACAAAGATTATAAAATTCTCAGAATGCCCAATCAAATGAAGCAAAAGCCATTCCAGCTTTTTTAGTTTGGTTTAGAGCCTACTGTTTGTATGTGTATGTAAAAGTTTCAATACTTTTAAAATTATTCCTTCTAATAATGCTGTCCCTCAAATAAATAAGGTCCCTGAAATGAAGTTTTTGACTTTACTATAAGAAGCTACCAGTTGCTAAGGAAAATAGAAGAAGTAAAAGAACAAACTGACAGTCACATATTGACTTCTTCCTTTTAACAAAGGTAAATATGTAAATATGTCATAAAAGAGTTTAAACCACTATAAAAGCTAATTCAGTCCTAAAAGGCCTGGTTAAAAATGAAGATATTGACATTGGAAAAGCAGAAAGAGTGGGAATGGGTACAATTCCCAAGGGAGTGTATTCCATCGTTTGTGAACAATATAGGAGAAGGTTGTCATGCATTAAATGGCTACACATTGTATATCATATTGATTAGGAGAGCTACTGAGCAGTCTGTGTTGACCATTGCTTTGCATTAGGAAAAGAACAAGGAGTATTGAACACAGGTGCAGGTTTTAATTAAGACACATAGGCATGTAGGCCATAGTTGTATAACTTACTCATTGGGTTTGTGGCATAGTTCAAAATACCCAGATAAGGAGACAGTGGTTGTACAAGTTGTTGTGCAGTTAATGGAGCAGTTTAAATTCACCAAATATGGTAGCATGGTTGAAAACCACATGAACATGATTCACAATCCAGTGGATTGGTCAGAGGAGAAAAAACAGACTGATAAGGACCAAGGGTAGCACTTGGACCTCTTGGAGGCACAAACAAGAGTTTATCAGGTTGGACAAAACGATCATGGAAAATTCCAAGAGATCCTCAATGTAAGGATTGCCTACCCTAACAAAACTGGACTCACAAGTAGAAGCTTAATGATATCTGATTTATTAAAGAATAGTATGCAAATACAGAGAAAGCTGAAATACTTTGGAGAGTGGAAGGCAAAAGGAAGAGGGGCCGACCAAGGGCAAGATGGATGGATGATATTCTAGAGGTGACGGACTCGTCCCTGGGGGAGCTGGGGGTGTTGACGACCGACAGGAAGCTCTGGCGTGGGCTGGTCCATGAAGTCACGAAGAGTCGGAAGCGACTAAACGAATAAACAACAACAACAACAGAGAAAGCTGAGAATGAGCAAAAGCGCGCCAAATACAAACTAAAAACCCTCGGTGCGAATGTAATCCCTCCCCTCGCCCAAACTGTTTCAAATTCCCCACCCCAGGTGCTGGTGACAATTTCTGCTGATGTCCTGGGAAGAAAACCTTGAACACACAAGATAACCCAAACACATTCCAATCCTGCTGAATACAGATAACATCCCAGGAGACAGAGTCCTTCTTCCCTCCCAACCGAAACACGCATCAGCCAAATGACATGCGAAACATTATGATGCACTTTAACATTGAAACGATGAACATGACACTCAAGTGGGCTGAACAGCACCATCTGGGAGAAGGTTTAACTCTCACAAGGCTCTCTGTGCTTTGCATGAAATTCATTTTTGACCTCATAATGCCATGTCTTAGCATGGTTGATCTTAAGTTTGCAGAGTGACAATTATTCAAAGCTGTAGTCATCTGGTACCAATCCCAGGAAATGTGGCTAAAAATAATACATCGTTGTGAATCATTCTTGTTTAGCAGACCACCCCTTTAGACAAAAATATATTAAAGAAAATCAGTGTAGGAGAACTTCTTTCCAGGACATAACTAGTCAATGGATCTCAGAAAGTGAGGGCCTGTCCTGATGACCTTAATCCCTAGGCAACTCATATTCAGATGGATGTCCCTGCATGTTGTGAGCTATTAGAGTTTTAAAGGTTAAAGCCAATGCTTTAAATTATATCTGGAAAACATTTGGCAAACAGTGTAAGCCTTTCAACATATGTTGAAAGCACTGTGCATCGTTTAGCTGCCTAGCTGCTATATCCTACTGTATATCAATAGAATTCTCTAGACATTCCTCAATGTCTCACATAGAATACATTGCAATTCTCAAACTGGCTACAACTAAAGTTTGAGGAACTGTTACCAAATCCACTAATTTGGAGACAGTCACAGCAATACCAAATATAGTTGTGTAAATACATTCCTTGTCACCACCGTCAGTTGAAAATATGGAGACAAGTAGGAATCAAGGATATTAATGAGTTATGAACTGCTTCATCCCATCAAAAGCACTCTGAATGCCAATCCCTGGCCTTACTTTCCTAATAACTTAAATGATCTCCATCTTGTCTTGATTAAATTTTAGCTTGTTCATTCTCATCCTACTCATTATTAAATGTAGTGACATCACATGGCAAAGTGGACTCAAATGGCAAAGAATATTCCCCAGTAGCACTTACTAGATAAAAGGAAAGTGAACAATAGTGCACTCAGAACTCAACCCTTCTAATTGGTCCAGTAGGATGCCCTGTGTGATGGTATCAAAATAGTATCCAAGAGAACAAGCTGGATTGTACTCTCCCACCTAGGTTCCAATATAGGGCATCACCCAACAGCCTTTAAGATATGTGGACTTCAACTCCCAGAATTCCCCAGACAGCATGCAGGCTGGGGAACTCTGGGATTTGAAGTCCACATATCTTAAAGTTGCCAAGGTTGAGAGACACTGTTATATACCATTCCCTTATTCCAAAAATCAGATGTCAACAGTATCATCTCTTGATAATGCAGGAAAATTCTTAAGTTCATTATATTAAACATCAGGAACACAGCATTTTAACCCTTGGTTAATATCAGTGATCAACCTAAATCTGATTAGATATATTACATATTCACTGTCATGACGTTGTTGTCTGATGCATTTTCCCGTTTTTGTCAGGTGCAATAATTTTATGACATAGAAGCAGAGAGATACACAGTTCAACAATATAAATTGTTTTACATGTCATAAGGACAAGAGATAGAAGACTCAAACTGAGGCTGCTCCTCCCTCCCTCCCTTCCTAGCATTTTTCCCACATGTGCAGAGTCCGATTTTCGGGGGGGGGATCAATTGACTGCTGATCCGTTGGTTATGACAACAATTGACCGACCGGCTTGTCACCTGAGCCTGATGTTGAGGCTGAGAGAGAATGACTGGCCCAAGGTCACCCAGCCAGCTTTCGTGCCTAAGGCAGGACTAGAATTCACCATCTTGTGGTTTCTAGCCTGGAGCCTTAACCACTAGACCAAACTGGCTCTCTGCCATTTTCTTTTATACCTAAGATAATTATGTTCAATATCTAGTAAAACACATTCCCAAGCCTCTAGCTTCCTATCATCACTTTTGTAAAGGCTAGCAAGTTTTAGATATATGCAGTTTTCAGAATTCAACAGAAAAAAAAAAAACTCATTGGCGTTCATTATATTGCAGTTTCTACTAGTGAATAATGAGAGCATGGAAAGAACTTTATTCATGTTCACTTCTGTCTCCCTCATTTTAACTTACCAGTTTTGATTCACGGCTTATCATCATGTAGGGTAAATGTGATTAAATTTCTATCAATAAAAGAAGAAATTAAATTTAAGCAACACAAATGGACAGGTTTTGATTTAGTGAAATAAAATGATATCATATTAATCACATCTTTTCTAGGAATCCTATATGATTTATGTCTGGAGTATTTATCTTCAATGCACCAAATATTATGTGTGTGTACATGTATGTATTGTAAGCACAAAGTTTCATATCCAAATACCGTGTACCTTCTTTTTTGAAAACATTTCTTATTAAATTCATTTACAGAAATAGCATCTATTACTTTTCTTCAACAGTAGTTTCAAATTTACTTCATAATTCTGAAACAACCAAAAAACTAAAGCTAGGAGCCAACTTAAATTTAGATGAAAGTGGAAGAACTGCATAACTAAGGAACTTTATGCCAGTGGTTCCCCGCCTGTGGTCCATACTGTCCTGGTTTGTTTACAATAAATAGCTGGTCTAATGCTGAGGAGAGACTTGTAAGGAAGGGCAAAGTGTCAGAAAGGAGCAATAGTTTATTGAATGTGCAGTTCATGGTTTGTAATGAGGTTGTATACTCAATTCAGAAAAGCAATCAAGTTGAACAGCTATCTGGAAATGGTGTCAAGTTCATCCTGGGGTCCTGGCATAGAGTTTTCTTGCATTAGGTTTTGGTGTTCTCATCTGAAATCTCAGAGTTTCAGATGAAAGCTCCTTATTCTCACAGTATTTGACAATTATATGAGATTTTAGCTATTTTTAATTTTTAAAAAATCTTTAAAAAAATTACTTAATCCTGAGGTCCCTCTAATGTCATGCAGAGTAATGTGTGTCATAACACTTAGGGGTCCAGTGCTTTGGCTTACATCGTGGTCCACATAAGTTTCCAGGGAAGATGTCGTGGTCCACCTAAAAGAATAGTCTGGGAATAGTCACTATATGCCATACATACCAAACTGGTTTGAAAATCCTGCATGGAAAAAGGCTGGATGAAAGCGATAAATTGCTGGGCAATTCACGTAGTTAAAATATTGATCATAACAAGATGGACAGGGTGGGGAATTTATTAATTATCTATTTGCTTGTTTCAAATAAACCCACCAAATAAAAAACTCAGAACAATGTAAAACAAGCTACAGTAAAGCACATTAAAGCGAATTAAAAATACAGCAGCAATATCATTACTTCAGACAGTTCAAGCCAAAATAAACGTATAGTAACATCAGACTCTAAAAGCAGAGTGAAAAAGTATTCTCTTTGTCCTCTCCTAAAGGATTGAGGATGACAGAGGGAGGGGGCCATTGAAACCCTGGGGGGCAAATTTTTCCATTGGATCAAGAAATAATTCCTTGGTTTATCTTGTCATATCAAGGAGCGGCACGCTTTATTGTTTGAGTTCTGCAGTTAGCGGTGTGCATATATGCAGGTCTTTAATGGTGAGTCATTCCAGCACAGATGCTCTTTATAGCTGGATTAACCAACTGTTCAGCAAAATTGTACTTGCATGGTTCTGGCTGAGGGTTTCTCAAGCATGGCAACTTTAAGATGAGTGGACTTCAACTCTTAAAGTTGCCAAGGTTGAGGAACACTGCTCCAGTTGCGGTGTATGCACTATTGCCACTTTCCCAAGTGGGAAAACAATAGCAGAATGGCTCTTTTTCCTTCTACTACCACTACTGGCAGCCAGAAATTTTGCTTAGCAGATTGATTTCTTGGTTGGTGCTGAATGAGCATCAGAATCTTTGCAAGACCATTTTCAATATAATTGTGTTATCACCTTACAAGTAAATATTATTGCCCCTTGGAGCATCCTAAAAGCCTGATGTCTACATCATTTTATATTGGCTAATTAGACAAGGTGTTAATGATAATGATGATTGAAAGGAATGGGAGAAGTAAGAATAAAATAAATAATAATAGATCAGGAAAATGAGTAATGTATGATTCACCAAGCTTCATACAGCTTGGTAGGTTACAAATTTTGCAAATCTCAAATATAATCCAACTTTTATGTATTATTTTCATGTGAATTATGAAGATATTTCTGTTTGGCATTGTAAGTGAGATGGCAGTTCAATTTAGAGTTTGCTCAGCATTTATGTGGTATTACTGAATAATTCTTAGTAATTTTAGATGGAGACTTGATTTTTATTATGTCACAAACATTCTTGTCTGTTTTGTCCACTAAATTCAAATACACTGAAGAAGAGAGTCCTCAAAAAGGAGATTGTTAATGTTCCAAGGAAAATATGGATAGGCTCCGAGGTGATGGAGTGAATGACTGATTGATTGATTTCTAATCCATAATGACTTTTCTTTTTTCTACTAACAGATCTGTTTGCTATTTAAGTAAGTATTCCTAGTAGAACTAGGTAATTTTGAATTTTGGTAATAGCGGTACCTATGACTTGAGCACTGCCTAAGGCACAATTTTTATATAAATCTACAATGAGTATAATTGCAGCAGTTATGTGCACCATGAAGCACTGGAAGAGGAAAACTGAGTTAAAGGCCTATTTTCTTATCTAAATTTGGAGTTTAATGGTACTGTCCCCCATTTTTGTTATGTAATTAAGGAAATGGTTAGTTTTGAAGTAAAAAGGAAACCTACTGGACCTCAGGTTGGGAGCTATAACTTTAGTTTTCATAAAATACTTCATGGAAGAGGAAAGAGTTCCATTTTTACACAACTGTTACCATTTTCCCAAAATGGCACTCAGAAAAGGTACTTAGGGAAAACTAAAATGGAAATATCAGATTAATACAGTTCTAGTAATATTCAGCCCTCAACAACCCCCAAGCTGTCATTAATCTCCCCCAAACAGACGTATACATTTTTTCTTCTTGTCAGCCACCTCACAATTCTTAGGAAAGATGCATTTGAGTGGAAAATCTGCCTAATGTCTTGAGTTTAATCCCAGCACAGTCCAAATGTCCACATTTGTGTAATATATAAACACAACCCAAGTTTCTGATTAAGCATCAGAAATGACAGCCCACAGCCTAGGCCAGTCTGGTTTGGTTATATGTCAAAGTGGCAAATTTCATTTTAAAAGGAAAGAAATTCAAACAAAATAGGGAAGATTATGCCATCATTGATAGAATGCAGCCGTAACACACCATGAATGTTGTGTTTTTCAGTCCCTATTACCTGAAAATTGATTTCTTCATATCATTCATCATTCAAGTTTGGTCTTACAGCAGGGGAAATATGCAGAAAAAAATGGAGTAGGGAAATGGGGATTAGCTGTAACATAACCACAGAAGCATGAGATCTCAATTCAGATATTGCCATCAGGTGTTACCTATCAGTTCTGACAAAACACCACGGGGGAAGCAAACTTGGCAGATTCAAATTGAGTAAAGGGTCTGAAATGTAAAGCATAAATAGCATGTAAAGCATGCATGCATGTATATGTATATGTGTGTGTATATACACACACACATATACATAGAAACACACAGAAACACACAGACATACATACACAC
Organism: Candoia aspera; assembly: GCF_035149785.1. NCBI lineage: Eukaryota > Metazoa > Chordata > Lepidosauria > Squamata > Candoiidae > Candoia > Candoia aspera. The sequence goes on from NC_086154.1 coordinate 228,913,223, forward strand.
ATACATAAATATACACACACATACGTACTTTCATTTTCAAAGAAAATTATGTACTTTAGATAAAAAATGGAGAACATTACTATATATAATCCAGAAAACTATTAAGACACCAAGACTACAGTCCAAACAGAATCATCTATCTTATTCTACATCTTCTTCTTTTATTGGGGGCTCTCTTACCATTGGCCAAACCAAAGTGCTGTAGAATAATTATGCCACTCAGGAAGTACCCTGGAAAACATTAAAAAAAAATAAAAATGAATACTTTTGTATACAATTTGATCAAATTTTGCAACAAGATGCTAAAACTACCATGAATGCTTTAGAAGAAAGCTTTGTTTACACATCTCGTACAGTGGAATACTAAAAAAAATGGGAACTGCTTTTAATGTAATATAATTTGCAGTATGACTTTCAGATCTGCTCACAATAGAAGAATCAGATAAATTTAAAAATTTGGTGTGTGTGCTCTTTAATCTGTAATTCATGACATGTGTGCACTATAGCAACAAGTTGTAGAAGCTGTAATTGGCTAACATTTCCACATTATGTTTTCCTAAGACAATTTATGATGTTAATGATCATGATGATAATGTATCCATTGCACAATACAGGTAAGTAGATACAAAATTCTATCTCTACTTCTATTCTACTCTACCCATATACCTTACTGAGAAATGCCTTTCATCATATTTACTTCTTTTCATGGGTTTGGAAATATAAAATCCCTTCTTTATAAATTGTGACCAATTTACAGTTTTAACATTCATATAATATATTGAACATATTAAGAAGAAAAAAGGAGAAGTGAGTAAAAACAGAATCAGGGTAAAATAATTTTAAGATAAAAGTGGGAAAGATAAATAGAAGATAATTAATATGTTGGGAATTTTCTAGATTGACTTGAAACTTTAAAAAACAGGAAGGAGCCAATCTCTAGGGACAGAGTGCCAAGATTTATATGCTACAATAGTAAAGGCTCCAACTCATTTCTAGATCATTTATGTGTTCTGATTTTGAACATAGGGGAGGATTTTATCATATGTTAACTTTACCATACTTTACTGGTCCAAAGGGTTATAAGTTTCCATTCATTCACCTGTGAGTGACTATCACTCCCCCACCCATGTCTGTGAGTAGCTAAAGCCAACAAGGTTGTAGAAAGTCATATGGCAGAGGCAGATGGTTCAACAGCCTCACTGAGCACATGTCCTTTTGTGTTTGTGTTCCTTAAATGAATGCAGCTGTCTAGCTCATAGGAACCCACAAAATATTTGATTGTCAAGTAGATAAACTCCAGAGTAAGTAAGGCCAGGGTTACATTATAGGAAAATCAGATATGCCCTATTCAGAGGTTTATATGTATGTCTCTAAAAGCAGTATTAATAATACTAAAATAGGCTGAAATGAACATGTTGCAAATCCTCAAAAAGCATTTGTAATTGGTGCTCTTTTTTTAATCTAACTTCAGATTTTCTACATTACCTTTTTCTTCTTTCTCTGTGTATCATTCTAGTCTAACTTGTACTACCAATAATGCACTGCAAGTAACATTGCACTTAAACACTCCATGTGGCATGTGTGTGTGTGTATTTGTGTTTGTGTGTGTGTGTACACACATCTCCTTTTATGGGCACAAAATATATGAAACAGGTATTTGGCCATGCTTCCATCAGAAGAAGTAAGCACCAGTCAGATAAATGCTCATCACATTGAAACAGCAAAGAAATAAGGAGGAATGGTTGATTGTCATGCTTCAGCTACTCAGTTCTTTTTCACCCAGTGGTGTAGTTGCAGAGCTCTTTGTACTTGCTGCTCAGTAAAATAAGAAACATAAATCTCACATAAGTCTCACATAAGCAACTTCTGCTTACACAGAAAAGTCTTACTTGCTTTTTTCCCCCAATAGACCTATTCTACAGATCTGCTTCAAAGAGCCTGCCAAACCTCCTGAGCTGATTTGCAGGATGACTGGATGGAGAATAGAATCTGGTATATCAGTAACATATAGTTGGCTAGAACCCTATATTAATATATTAAATAGAATTTTTTTTAAAAATCGCTGCACTGTATCAGAATATCCATCACTTGATTAGACTTCAGAGACTTCCTTGTTTTGAACACCTCATTAACTAGTAAAAGATTGAGATTTTATGTTTCTATAATCTCTGAAGGGTGCTATACTGTTTAAAAAGTATCTGATGTTTCCTTAATCTGATGAGTTTCCAGGAAATTTTCCTAATGTTTGTTTCTGATTTACCAGCCTTCCTACTGATAATATGAGCATTTTTTTAGAATTTTAAAAAACTTTTTTTTTTTTTTCCCATTGAGTAGAAGTCAGGTAATGTTATGATTTTCTGAAAAAGCACTAGATAAATTTCATGGAACTTGACAGCTCATTTCAAAGCCCAGTTGTGCAGGCATGTCAACAGCAAACCACATGAGTCCTCTGCCAACATCACATCCATACAAAGCCATTTAACATTTTAATATTCCTATCTAGTCATGTTCAAATGAGCCTGAAGAATTCTCTGGAGGCTACTGTGTCTTGTTTGTGAAGCCCTTGCACAGGAATGTATTAATAGTCAGTCTGATGTAACAGTAGGTTGGCTTAAGAATTGGATCCCTTGGGATATGCTAATCATTTTGATAAACTGAGTTGGTTTCATCTTTCTGGCAAGATACTTTGTGAAATATTTGCCAAAAATATACTCATGCCATGTTTTCCTTTCTTGGATCTCTGACTAGTTGACTTTGTCAGCAAAACATATTCTTCTTACTGCTTTACATTAATGATTTAGTGACCAAACTTTAAGTTCCTACATAGCAAAAATAATAGAGCTACCAGAACTGTGCTGCAAAAATGGAGACAACCCCTAGATCAGGTACAGAAATCTCCAGCTTTCTGCTGCCATCTAACTGTCATTCATATTTTGCAGCCTACTTCTAGTAACACTAAGAACTAACAGATTCTGGGCAGATAATCAATGTATTCTTAATAGGGAAATACATTACTACCATTTTGAATGACATGCGGCTTTTTCTTCAAAAGTAAGATATGAATAGCTATAAGTCTGTCCCCAACTACCTTAATGAATAAAATGTTTGAATGGATGGAGTTATTCTTGTTGGATATATCTGTCCCTGTACACCAAAGTGTTTCTTTCATGGTGCAGAATAAAGGAGGCCTCACCTAGTATCTTGAGAACAAACTAGAGGGCCAGCTTGGTGTAGTGGTTAAGGCACCAGGTTGGAAACTGGGAGATTGTGAGTTCTAGTCCCACCTTAGGCACAAAGCCATCTGGGTAACTTTGGGCCAGTCACTTTCTCTCAGCCCTAGGAAGGAGGCAATGGCAAACCACTTCTGACAATCTTGCCAAGAAAGCTGCAGGGACTTATCCAGGCAGTCACCAGGAGTCAACATTGACTCAAAGGCACAGACACACATACATACCTGGTATCCTACTTTCCATCTCTATTCTGCTATACAATGTGCATAAAAGAACTAAGGTTGGAATAACAAAACTGGTAATTACCCATAGTATTATTTCCAGTGGCTGTGGAAAGATCTATATTTTCTGACATTTTTGCTGGCTGAATGTAGGATCATGTGAGCTTGCTCTCGTCTGGATATAAAGATTGATTAGCAGTGTGCTGGGTGAAATCTAAACTGGAAATTACCTACAGAAATTTTCCAAATATTCTGACATAATTATTTTTCATATTTTAGACTAATTCTAAAAATTAACCTGAAAATTCAGTGTGTCGGATAAAGTATACATTACACATAGGAAGGTACTATAGTTATTGACACTATCAAACACACTTTTTACTTCATAAATATACGTTTATAAATAATTGATGTACAAATTAGCATACCTTCATTCAACATAAACTGCAAGCTACTTAACTGACTCAAATTGTACATACATGATTTTGCATCTGGATCAAAATAAGATGTCGTCATAATTTGGAATAATTTAGTATATTCTCTAAGTAAACCATAACTCTTGTTTCCATATTTTAGAATTAATCTAAAATATGGAAAATAATTATGTCAGCAAATATTTGGAAAATTTCTGTAGGTAATTTCCAGTTTAGATTACACTCAGCGCACTCCTAATCTATTGTCTTAGAAAAGCTGAGAAATATTAATCAGACTTGCAAATTTACTTAAATCACCTCCAACTGCAACCCTGAAAATACTTATTGTGTGAGTTGGAGGAGACTACTGTCAAGACATTGGCTTGGTGCCAAGTCAATAAGTCTTTGCAGTCAAGCTCTGAGTTAATATCGCACATTTAAAATGTGAATTTGTAGCACAATTTAGATGTTCGTGACATAGCAAAAATGAGACTTTAAAAATTATGGTTTTATCAAGATTCTATATATAGGAGATCCTGATATGCAGACCATTAAAAGAACAGCAGATCTCATATTTTGTTCCAACATGCATTATATAAGATTAAATTCTGACACTACCCATTTCTTAGAATGGGATAAATCACATCCAATATATTTGTCCTAATATTCAAGTAACAAACAAGTTTGCAGATTGGTGATCCTGACATGAAGGTTCATTATTGTTCTTGTTTTTTAAATGACATTCATATTTTATAAAAATCTGAACTAGATTAAAAAATATGCTGTCCATGACAACTTTTGCTGAGGAACTGTTGAAAGTTAGCAAGACTAGTATATAACAAACCATAGATACCAATTCAGACTTTGCTTAGACAGAAAATAATTCAGTGAGGAGTAAAAAATATCATAAAGGTCAAAAGTTCTTAAATCTATTCAAGATTTATACTGAATTCTGTAAATTTCTATGCAGAAGTCATCTATTATTCAGTTTAATCAGGTATAATCACTGACACTGAATAACAACAACAACAACAATAACAACAATAATAAATAATCTTGAAAGAGCAAGGCAAAACCATAATACAGCATTGTTTCTTTGTTGTCATTAGCAATAGGTGAATTTCATTTGTCTTAGGAAATTGAACTGTTAAAATTTGCTTTAGCCAGATTTTAAATCCTGAAAATCGATTCTGATCACCTGTTTCTCCTACTAGCCTCTAGAGAATGCCCTGTGGCCCCTTTTCCCTTTTCTAAGCTCACAAGGCAGTAATGGTTGGATATTTATCTTCAGAAGCATAGACTTTTTAACCTACTGACTACCAGGGGCCTTGAGAGTAAAGATAGCAAGCAATGGACTCTTTTTGCTCTTTTATTTGCATCTGCTCTGCTTTACCTAGACAGAAGAGTAACATTTTCTTACAGGAATAGTTTAATTCTTCCTCCCTTCTTCTCCTTTCTTGCACTGTGTACAGAAGACAAGATCCTGGTTATCTATTAAAGCATGTAACATTCTTAATACCTTTTATTTGTCCCTTTCAATCCTGAAGTTTCTTTCTCTAGATAGTTTGAAATAAATAAATAAATAAATAAATAAGCAAACAAACAAACAAACAAACAACCTCTGCCAAATGTGGACTTCTTTGGATGAACTGGATAATTCCAACTGGAGTTGGAGTTACTTCAAACTGATTTGTGCCCATAAATGCTCAAGTTAGGAAGGAGGACAACCCTTCTAAAATAGTGCTCCATTTCTAACTCTTGTAGGCAGTCCTGAACTATTCCATGGTGAATATTACTGAAGGCTGCCAAGAGTTCAAGCAGAACCAGGATACCTCCCACATCCTCATCTCACCATAGGACAGCCACAAACTTGATCAACATAGATTCAGTTCCATTTACTTCTTGACTTTCAACAGCATTGCTCTAGGCATCTCTTCTGTCACCTCATCTCCTGAAGTTCCTCACTAAACTAAAAAGCTTCCTTTGATCAGCAAAGAGGGATTGCTCTTGTGCAATTCTGGCCAAGGCTGCACCAAGCCCATATTCCAGGAAGTGACCATGGTCTTAGCAGAACTAATCAGTATAGTCTTGAGACATCCCTCAAGCACCATCTGGAAACCCTGAGGATTCATTAGATGCCTGGGTGCCATTGTCTCTGAGGTAGTTGGTAACTCTGCTCACCTTTACAGAAATCAGAGACTGATCTGACCATGAAAAAAGTCAGATGGTAATGTCTTCCACCCTCAGTTCATGTTGCATATACTTCAAGATTAAAAAAACAAAACAAAACATCTAAAATGTGGCCTTCTATGAGTCATGATGACCTGAGACAAGGCCATGGTTGTCATAGTATCTACAAACTCCCTAGCTCCCTCTAACCCCTCCCTTAAGAAAGATAAGTTGAACTCCCCAAGCCTGGGGAATTTCACTGTCAACCCAGTGAGAGGGTCTAGTAGCTTGGGTAGAGATGCCACTGTACAGTAGCTTTCCAAGAGCAGCAATCCCAACTTATCCTACAGCCCAACTTCAAGAACAAGATCTCACTTCCCATTATCTGTAGAATAGTCTACAGCCTCTGGTCATCAGCATTTTCCTGCCTGACACCAGCTATCCCATCAACCTTGCCCAGAGCTTGTGGCTGATGCTCCACTCAAAACTTTTATGTTCACCTCTCTGAGAGAAATAAATCCCCTTCTAAACCATCTAGGCCTCAGTACAAGCCAGGACATGCAAAGTGGATCAGAATGAGCCCATCAGGCAGATATGCATGTACATATATCTAGATATTCATTAAAAAAAAAAAAAATCAAGAGGTCTTGGCAGGATTAATCCCTACTCAAGTCACACAGAGTCATAATCTATAGATCACCATATGCTTACACTAAAATGAAATAGAACTATAAGCACCACTGCAAAAATATTTATTTTATGTACTGTGTAGTTTCCCTTTCAATAATCAGGGAATGAAAGAACCAGGAAACTATAATCTGCCAGAAAAGAATTTCAGGAGGAATGAATGCAGCTCATTTATGCTTCTGAAAATGAAACAGAGTTAAGGAGGCATAAAATAGAACTGAAAAAAAAATGTGAACTGTTTCCAACTTTATTGACATTTCTCAGTCCTCACAGTTTTAACATCCTAAATTATTAGTGAAAGTACTCTGAGTTCATTTTTTTTTACATCTGAAGGTACCAGGTTATCTCCTTTACAATTTGCAATATTCATAATTTCTTGAGGTCACTAGACCTGTCATTTCTTTATTAATTCCTTTATTAATGTTTTTAATGCAACATGCTTAACAATCTTCTTGCTTAGTAGCAATGACTTATCACAGTACAGGGATATAAGAAATGGACTAATCTAAGGACAAAGATTTAATTACATTTATTTCTTGTTTCATAAGGATGTTATTTATTCACTGGAAATAGATCCTTACGGCAATTTCTCTTATTATTAAATAGTTTTTGCTTTATTTTGAAGAACCAAATAAAAAATAATGTATATGGGTAGATGGACCTATCAACATACACTCCCACATGTGCCTGAATTAGGTTATTTCTTTGAATGTACTAACTGAATCTGTCAAAAGTAATCTAGAGGTACAAGGTAGATCAGTCACTTTCAGTTTCTTTCACTTTCTCATTTTCTCTAGTACAAGTTTATTGTAGTCCCATTTCCTCATCATTTTGTGAATATGTTTTTTAAAATATCCACAGAAAATGTAAAGTACATTTTCCTTGGATTTATCCTAGTAAGGGCACTTTTACATTTGCTGATGGGATTCAATAAAAATTTGATACATGGATATTATGGGAAAACATGTAAATATCTTCAGATTTATTTTTAAAATTTCCCTTCCATTCTTTATTTAAGGAAAGGATAAATTTGGGTGAGGAGAGGACAACAATGCAGCATGCAAATAATCTAGCAAAGAGCTTATTGAAGAACTGTGCTGAACTAATGCAGTAAGTATCATACTTCAGCTTTAAAATAAAATAATTTCAGAAAAACTTTCAAAAGTCTTTACTAAAAATCAAAGAGTCTGAAAGAGTCCACTACTATTTGACCACTGGGTGTTTTTGGGGTGTGTGTACCTTTTGTCATGACTCATGAGAATAACACATTATGTACTGTCTGTGCAACAATAAAACTAACTCTGAGAAGTGTCTGTGATAATAATTTGGAATACAACATAATATTATCTTAAGAAACTTTATTTATTCAGGATTTAATGGAGCCACTGATGTAATGAAGAAGACTCAGTACAAGATATGATGGAGAATCTTTAACAAAATGAAATTTAAAAATGGGGAGAGATTGAGAAGAATAAAAGGGGAATTAAAGAAAATGAAAGAGGATGGGGACTAAAAGAGCCAAACTGCTTATTAGACACAAAAATTAATATTATCTCCACTGGATGTGGTGCCCAGTTCTTTTGGGGTCCAGAGTCTTCCATGTTTAGTATTCTTAAAGGGTACCTGTGGTGTCTGAACATAGCAAATTCACCTTTGTTCTAGTCTTCAGATACCAATGCACTTCTTCTGTTTTGTTTGTTTCTTTGTTTCACTCCATAAAATGATTGAAAAGGATTTCTAGGGAACATCTGATGAGGATGGTAGGGGTGTATTACTCTGCAAACAATTTCAATTCTAACCTATAACCCAAGACTTTTTTAAAAAGCATCTGAATAGTAGCTCTTGGTGCAAAAATAAACATTCTTTTTAATCCTGTGGAGGATTGATGATAAAAATGACAAATGATAAAATAGTAGAGCAACTACATAATTTGCAATGAGAACTGCTTACAATTTTTCACTAACTTTAGTCTAAGATTCTTCAGCAAAAGATTGTTAGCTTGCCATGGTGCTGGAGCTTGAGCACCTCAATGATGCCATGAGCTAAACTGTGAAGGGCCACCCAAACAGAAAGGTCATGACAGAGAGGTCAGACTAAATGCAATCCCTGGGGAAGGTAATGGCAACCCACCCCACTATTCTTGCCGTGAAAACTAAATGGATCAGTACAACCAGAGATATGTCAGTATACCATTGGAAGATGAGACCCCCAGGTCGGAAGATGGTCAAAATGCTACTGGGGAGGAACAGAGGATGAGTTCAACTAGCCCCAGACGTGATGACGCAGCTAGCTCAAAGCCGAAAGGATGGCTAGTGGCTGACGGTGTTGGTGGTGAATGGCAAATCCGATGTTCTAAGGATCAACATGCCATTGGAACCTGGAATGTAAGATCTATGAGCCAGGGCAAATTGGATGTGGTTATTGGTGAGATGTCAAGATTAAAGATAGACATTTTGGGTGTCAGTGAACTGAAATGGACTGGAATGGGCCACTTCACATCAAATGACTACCAGATCTACTACTGTGGACAAGAGGGCCACAGAAAAAATGAAGTAGCCTTCATAATTAATAGTAAAGTGGCTAAAGCAGTGCTTGGATACAATCCAAAAAACGATAGAATGATCTCAATTTGAATTCAGGGCAAGCCATCTAACATCACAGTGATCCAAATATATCCCCCAACCACAGATGCTGAAGAAGCTGAAGTAGAGCAGTTCTATGAGGATCTGCAGCACCTACTGGACAACACGCCTAAAAGAGATGTTATTTTCATCACAGGAGACTGGAATGTTAAGGTGGGCAGTCAAACGACACCTGGAATTACAGGTAAGCATGGCCTGGGAGAACAAAACGAAGCAGGACATAGGCTGATAGAATTTTGCCAAAACAACTCACTCTGCATAACAAACACTCTCTTCCAACAACCTAAGAGACGGCTTTATACGTGGACTTCACCAGATGGACAACACCGAAATCAGATTGACTACATCCTTTGCAGCCAAAAGTGGTGGTCATCTATACAGTCAGTAAAAACAAGACCTGGAGCTGACTGTCATTCAGATCACGAACTTCTTATTGGACAATTTAGGATCAGACTAAAGAGATTAGAGAAGACCCACAGATCAGCTAGATATGAGCTCATTAATATTCCTAAGGAATATGCAGTGGAGGTGAAGAATAGATTTAAGGGACTGGACTTAGTAGATAGGGTCCCGGAAGAACTATGGACAGAAGTTCACAACATTGTTCAGGAGGCAGCAACAAAATACATCCCAAAGAAACAGAAAACCAAGAAGGCAAAGTGGCTGTCTGCTGAGACACTAGAAGTAGCCCAAGAAAGAAGGAAAGCAAAAGGCAACAGTGATAGGGGGAGATATGCCCAATTAAATGCAAAATTCCAGAGGTTAGCCAGAAGAGATAAGGAATTATTTTTAAACAAGCAATGTGTGGAAGTGGAAGAAGACAATAGAATAGGAAGGACAAGAGACCTCTTCCAGAAAATCAGAAACATTGGAGGTAAATTCCAGGCAAAAATGGGTATGATAAAAAAAAAGATTGCAAGGACCTAACAGAAGAAGAAGAGATCAAGAAAAGGTGGCAAGAATATATGGAAGACCTGTATAGGAAGGATAACAATATCGGGGATAGCTTTGATGGTGTGGTCAGTGAGCTAGAGCCAGACATCCTGAAGAGTGAGGTTGAATGGGCCTTAAGAAGCATTGCTAATAACAAGACAGCAGGAGACGACGGCATCCCAGCTGAACTGTTCAAAATCGTGCAAGATGATGCTGTCAAGGTAATGCATGCTATATGCCAGCAAATTTGGAAAACACAGGAATGGCCATCAGATTGGAAAAAATCAACTTATATCCCCATACCAAAAAAGGGGAACACTAAAGAATGTTCAAACTATCGAACAGTGGCACTCATTTCACATGCCAGTAAGGTAATGCTCAAGATCCTGCAAGGAAGACTTCAGCAATTCATGGAGCAAGAATTGCCAGAGGTACAAGCTGGGTTTAGAAAAGGCAGAGGAACTAGGGACCAAATTGCCAATATCCGCTGGATAATGGAAAAAGCCAGGGAGTTTCAGAAAAAACATCTATATCTGTTTCATTGACTATTCTAAAGCCTTTGACTGTGTGGACCATAACAAATTGTGGCAAGTTCTTAGCAGTATGGGGATACCAAGTCATCTTGTATGCCTCCTGAAGAATCTGTATAACGACCAAGTAGCAACAGTAAGAACAGACCACGGAACAACAGACTGGTTTAAGATTGGGAAAGGAGTACGGCAGGGCTGTATACTCTCACCCTATGTATTCAACTTGTATGCAGAACACATCATGCGACATGCTGGGCTTGAGGAATCCAAGGCTGGAGTTAAAATCGCTGGAAGAAACATTAACACTCTCAGATATGCAGATGATACCACTTTGATGGCTGAAAGCGAAGAGGAACTGAGGAGCCTTATGATGAAGGTGAAAGAAGAAAGTGCAAAAGCTGGCTTGCAGCTAAACCTCAAAAAAACAAGATTATGGCAACCAGCTTGATTGATAACTGGCAAATAGAGGGAGAAAATGTAGAAGCAGTGAAAGACTTTGTATTCCTAGGTGCGAAGATTACTGCAGATGCTGACTGCAGTCAGGAAATCAGAAGACGCTTAATCCTTGGGAGAAGAGCAATGACAAATCTTGATAAAATAGTTAAGAGCAGAGACATCACACTGACAACAAAGGTCCACATAAAGGTTAAAGCAATGGTGTTCCCCGAAGTACCATATGGCTGTGAGAGCTGGACCATAAGGAAGGCTGAGAGAAGGAAGATCGATGCTTTTGAACTGTGGCGCTGGAGGAAAATTCTGAGAATGCCTTGGACTGCAAGAAGATCAAACCAGTCCATCCTCCAGGAAATAAAGCCAGACTGCTCACTTGAGGGAATGATATTAAAGGCAAAACTGAAGTACTTTGGCCACATAATGAGAAGACAGGACACCCTGGAGAAGATGCTGATGCTAGGGAGAGTGGAAGGCAAAAGGAAGAGGGGCTGACCAAGGGCAAGACGGATGGATGATATTCTAGAGGTGATGGGCTCATCCCTGGGGGCGCACTCACTTAGATAGGACTAAGGATATCCAGTTTAATGAGAACAGAGTGCATACACGCAAAAAGACTGGAATGAGCACATGGCGTGTGGGGTACCCCGTAAATATCCCCGGTGCGGACCTGGCCCTTCTCCAGCCCCCATTGTCCCACAGTCCAGATCCGGTTTCTTGATGGGCGATCGGGGTGCGATACCGGGGTCTTGATGGGCGATCAGGATGAATTTCGCTGGTCTCCTCTGTCTCCTTCCCATGTCCGATGCAGGTGTGTCCCCCGGGGTAATGCATGGGTGTCCAGGCGATATGCTGATGGCTTCTCTGGTCAGGGCAAAGGTATGTGTCCTTTGTCCTTGTGATTGCGCTTGTGTTTGAGTGTTTAAGGGATTAGGATGATTCCTTCCTCCTTCCTTCCCCTTTTCCTGAAAGGCATGTTCCCCGTTGTGATGCGTGATTGCATTGCAATGGGGGTCATGACAGGGAATGATATTAAAGGCAAAACTGAAATACTTTGGCCACATCATGAGAAGACAGGACACCCTGGAGAAGATGCTGATGCTAGGGAGAGTGGAAGGCAAAAGGAAGAGGGACTGACCAAGGGCAAGATGGATGGATGATATTCCAGAGGTGATAGACTCATCCCTGGGGGAGCTGGGGGTGTTGACAACTGACAGGAAGCTCTGGCGTGGGCTGGTCCATGAAGTCATGAAGAGTTGGAAGCGACTAAACGAATAAACTACAACAAGTCTAAGATTGGATTTATATAGCTAATCAACATGGTCTTTAATTGCAAACAGAATTCTGGGAGCTTTTTAATGCTTTGCAACCTAAAGCAAACTTCATTTATGAGATGGACCTACTATGTAGTAAATCTGTGGCACTGTGAGTGCAATGCAGCCTCCAATGACTCCTCATATAGCATATTAACTCTTAAAGTAGAAAATGAGAACTATAATTCTTCTATATTGAAGTTTAAGTATTCTTGAAAATGAATGCACACAATGAAGTACATTTTATTTCCCATGTTGTTTTCTGTGTCATTGAAATGCTTGAAAAATAAAGGTACTCAAGATAAACATACCCCAAGCTGGCAAAGCACTAACAGCATTAAAAATTTAACCAGGGATTTAAGTTTTAGTTTTTTTCAAAGAACTAATATATATTAATATGTATCAGATCTAACAGGATAGATTGTGACCTGTTTCTTATTCCATGAATTGGCACAAATTTATATTGCTCACTATTAACAAATCTATATGGTACTAGCCTCAAAACACATTACTTTAGGATAAATCTGATCTTCTTAGAGTTGGTTCTGAATAAAAATAGTTGGGAATTTAACATTCCAGGTTTTCATTAATGACAAATTGGAACTAGTTGCTATTTGTTATTTATACTATAGTATCCCTGATATAAAAACAGAAGAAGCCTGCCTGTGTGGACAGAAAGTTTACTGCTTTTTAATAGAAGTACTGCTGTTTAATATGGGAAAATTAGAATTTATGCACTATATTGTGTTGTGTGTTCTATGTTGTATTTTCCTTTGCAGGCATGTAATATTAAATAAATGCAAAAGTACATGCCGTATACTAAATGTAGCATACAAATGTTGTAAAATTTACAAGTTAGAAGTTGTAAAGTAAGAATACTACATTGCCTTGTTGAGCTTGATTGTATAATTATTATATAGGCTCTTGTTGAAGTTGAACTATCAAACTGCATGCTAACACAATAGCTATGTTTGTTTAATTAATTTGTTAAGCATTACTGGAAATTTGCCAGGTGCTTCTCTGGTAGGAGGAGACAGAAATTTCAAACCACTAACCAAAGTATATTTTTCTTACTGTTCTCATTCATCCTCTGTGAATTAAATCATGCTCTGTATTGCCCTTTGCAAACAGGCTAAGAAATAGTGTGCTTAAACTGCTACCTCCATTATTTTCAATATTTACAAAACATTGAAAAAATGTTTTCAGTTTTTAAAAAATGCTATTAATTCTGCTACATTATTATTTTTCTTCTTTGAGGTGAAAAAATAATCTTATTGTTAGGAGTCTTAAAGTGTTGAATAATATGCTTTATGATTATTGGATTAATATCAGTAGAATTATGAACTGACCTTTGGTTTGAAATATGCTCATTTGAATTAGTAACAAAATCTACTGTAATTGGTGATATAGTTTGGTTTTATATCTATGTTTTTATTTCAATTTATGATTGCCCATCTCATTATAGTAACTTTGGGTGGCTAACACCATTTAAAATGGTGATCAGGTGAAACACTTTGAGGACATTTTATTTTTTGGAAACACAGTGTAAAAATAAACCAGCTGGGTCTATGAACAGCCACTTTTGCTGACACAGGATGGTGTGAGTGTATAAGTGTTTTTAGATTGACTTATAGGACATAACAACACTATTCCAAATTATCTGGAAGATCCTTAACTTTCAGTCCTTTGTATTTTGCCCCATAAGAAAGCCAGTGTGGTACAGTACTTGAGATAACTAGCACTGTGGACGACCCAGTTCTAATATAGTCTTAATCATGGAACCTTGTTAGATGACTTTGGGCCTGTCAGTCACTTTTAGCCCAATCTATTTCACAGGGTTGTCTCTGGTAAGTGGTATTGCATTTTGAATTGAACTCTCCTGAAATTTAAAAATGTACAACAGAGGTTGGAAAGCATGGAACATGGGGTTTTACAAAATCCATAACATAACACTGAACACCCCCCCAACATCCCAGCCTAATCTGGGTATGAAGAATTCAATTCATTTCAAGTTTATTGAAGGCCAGATACAATCAAAAATCTAATAACAGCAGTAATACATCCTTCTATATATGTATAAAACAACAACAACAACAAAAACAGTAAGTATGATAAGATCTAAAAATAATTTGAAAAATACTAAAGTAAATCAAAATAAAATGCTATTTTTAAAAATTTTAAACCTAAGTGATGGTACAGCATATCATACAAATGGTAGCACAGAACTGGGCAACTTGGGAGGATATTTCTGAGTCCTTGTCCAAAAGAAGTAGCATGAAATAGAAATCACACTCCCTACCTGGAAATTTCCTCAGAATCAGATATATAAGGGTTTGTCTAGAGTCCTTATATAGGGAGCAGTATAATAACATATGGCTTAAAGTTTCTGTTGAGCCATCACCACATGAACATAACCAAAGGTGCATATGGGTGATGTCATGAGTAAGGATGGTGAGCAGGGCGCTCCCTTCCAGACTGTTAAGCGCATGCGTAGCACTGAGGAATTGGTGAGCCATTCCAAGAGGCACAGAGTGGGACCGCCTTAACCTTTGGGGTTTATATGGCTGGGTTTTCCCACGTTTGTTCAGTTTGTTAGGATTACTGTTGTGTATTATCAATAAAACATTAGAGACCAGTTCCCTGTCTCAGAGTGTTTCCTGGGAGTCAGGACAGGTAACCTTGAAATGTCCAAAAAGACTGCTGAGAGCAAAGCATCAAACCAGGCTAAGGGAAGCCCTTACAAAATTACAAAATTGTAATGGATGATAAATAAGGGGCTGGAACAAACCCTTTTGGAAGAAAATGATAAATATTGGAGTACAGCACTTTACTTAAATTTGTTTGAAGATCTATATACCAGATTTGTTGTTTAAGGGCAGTTCTAGCATTATCAAATCCTAATGAGCACAGACTTTCCATAAAAAAAGCCCAGCAATTGGATTTTATCTAAGCGTTTCTAAAGCCACAATGATTTAAATGATATTTAAATACAATGGGGCTAAACCTACAGGAAGTAGAGTTAATTTTAGCCAGAAGGAGAAACCATGCTCTAGCATCCAACAAAACTATATGTGTTTCTACCCATAGGATGGCCTTTCTGATATTTTTTAGTGCCATCAATATGGCTCTAATATATTTATTCTGAATGGTTTCAATAATATTAAACTTTACAAAGGAGCAAATTTGGGAGCCACAGAGAAGTGGAGGGATTACCTTAGCTTGGAAAGCCTTACAAGCTACAAGGATAAAATGGGCTCTTTTTGAATGGTAAAATCTTACAATAGCTGATGAGGTATGCTATGCAACACTTGCCCAGTAAAAAAAATGAGCATTCCAGGATAAGGAGGCATGGAACTGCACTCCAAGGTATGTATAGGTGTGCACCTGTCCAACTGGAGTCCCATTTATTTGCCATTTGTGAATTTTATGACAGTGTCAGGCAAAAACTAAGACTTCAGTTTTCTGATAATTTATTGATAGTTTTTGTTCTGTGCAAAATAAAGCTAGTGCCCCAAGTGCTTTTCTCATTCCCACCTGTGAAGTAGACATAATGATTACATCATCAGCATACAGTAGTGCTGGAATCTCACAATCACCCAAAATGGGTGGATGATGGATTGAAACAGCAAGTGCTTGAATTATTGGATTTAGATATAAATTGAAAAGTAATGATGCTAATAATGCGACCTTGTCTTATACCTCTAAAAGTTGGGACTGCTTTAGATAAATATACCCAAGGGCTGCCTCTAATTTTTAGATGAAGGTGTTTGAATAAAGTGACTACATAAACGCAAGCAGCCTTTTGTCAATAGTGGAACGTCTCAGATTATCCCCCAGTCTTTCCCTTGGTATTAGATCAAAAGCTGACTTAAAATCAACAAAGTTTGCAAAAAGGGAACCATGAGGAGGCGCAGAATATTTTTCTGCCAAATGGTGAAGAACCAAACAATCTAACGTTGAACATTCCTCCCTAATCTGGCCTGTTCTTCAGCAATCATATTTTCATTTTGTACCCAATCCACTAACTTTAGATATAAAAATCTGGCAT
Source organism: Candoia aspera (assembly GCF_035149785.1). Taxonomy (NCBI): domain Eukaryota; kingdom Metazoa; phylum Chordata; class Lepidosauria; order Squamata; family Candoiidae; genus Candoia; species Candoia aspera. The sequence continues at coordinate 228,929,859 of NC_086154.1, forward strand.
AAAGTTTATTTAATAATAAACTTTAATAAACTAATTTAATAAACTAATAGGCCTATAATTTGTAGGGTCAGTATATTTCCTTTATTTTTGTATATTGGTACAATTGTGGCCTGATTCCAGTCACATGGAAATTATCCTGTGTTATTAATGTGTGTGAATAAGGTGGCCAACACTGGGGCCCACCAATCTTTATTTTCCTTTATTAATTCTGGGGGGCTAAAATCACCTCCAGACGCTTTACCTGTTTTAATTGGGCAATAAGATCTTTATCCTCAGCTATGGACACTGGCAACCAAAGTATGTAGAATTAATGCATATAGTTCTTTGAATCCAGCTCTTTGCCTCTCAAAGCACAATGATTGCCTTTGATCACTAATAGACACTGATGGAACTTCTGAGATCCACTTAAGGGATAAAGGATGATCTAAGATAAATGTTGGCATCTTTCTTACATAGAAGGACATTCAATGATGGTCTGAATGGTCAGTGAATTTAGCTTATTAATATTTCATTAACTTATCTGAATTCATTAAAATCGAGTTGACATTGTCAGGAATTAGCACAGTAAATGGAAAGTTTGGGAATGGAAAGAGATGTTCTATAAACAATGTGCAAATATCCAGAACAGAAAAGCTTGGGAAAAAAGGGCTGTTACTTGTCTGATAATTATAAAGACAGGAAAAATAAATCCATAAATTAAACTCTGAGCTTGGCCTATATAATGGATAGATTCCTAGATGAGATATGGCACATATGGAAGGTTGTATGTGACTGGTTTTTAGTTGCTAATTCAAGACTGGTCTAGAATGAATGAAATTTAACTGATCTGGTCACAAAGGAATTGTCTAATGAAATATGAGACACACTAATTTGATAGAGCAGCCTGGAGACTTTGCTTTCACTAATCACATCAGTTTGGGTATAGATGAGAGTCTTGAGGAGGTGCAACAGAGTAGGGCAGAAGAAGAAGGGAAAAATGCCCTTATTCTCTTTCATTCCCTCCCCATGTCTATCTGATCATCGGAGGCTTCAAATGTCATACAGTTATACAGTTGGGAGGAAGCAGGATCCCAGGTAAAACAACTTGTGTCTTTATATTGCAGTGAATCTGGCCATTTTGTACAAGAATACCCTGGTGACTCCCCACTTGCAAGGCATCCAGCAACTAAGTGCCTTACTTATGAGGAATAGAGGCATTTTGCAAGCAGATAGGAAATTAACCAAAGGGCTCAGAAGCTGGAAATTAAGATGGGTCTAGGATGTGCAATGTGACACACATTTCGTTATTCCTGTTACTCTTTAGTCCCAAACAGGCCTTAGTCAACTCCAGAGTAGAATTTTCAGTTTCACACCTTGCCATTCATCCTGTTGAATCCACTGTGTGAGTAGAAAATACTTGGGCTACTCTAGCTATTCCACCGAGATTCTATCTCTGAATTCAGAGATTCTGTTCTATTCATTATCTCCAACCGTCAAGAGTCCCTGAAATTTTATTTGAGTCCTTGATACATTCTCCATTGGCTTTGGGAATGGAGTGGCTTCAAGCTCACAATCCATGTATTTATTGTAACTGAGAAAGAATTACATTTGACTCTCAGGAATGTGAAACTCATCTCCTACAGGCCCAGAAGCCCTTCTGCCCTCATCATGACACAACAGAAACTTCCCTATTTTACCTGCCAAATATACTAATATACTAATTATGGTGACATATTTGAGGAGGAGGAAGAAACCCAGTATGTTCCCTAAAGACATACTGTATTTCCCATGTCTGAGAGAGAATTGAACTGCATAAAGGAACTATGAAAACATGCAAGTTCTTCGCACACCCATGTTCATCCCCAGCCAGGACTCCTACCTTTTTTTTCTTTTCCAAAAAGAAGGATGGTTGTCTTCACATTGTCCACAATTATAGATTTCAGAACTCCGTGGTCACTTCCCTCATCTATGAACTCTTAGAGCACCCGCAGAGGGCACACATTTTTACCAAATTATCTCTGAAGAGACTACAATGGGATATTTAACTGTCTTTGACGCTCATTATGGAAACCTAAAATATCCAGTAATAAGCTTTGGATTAGATAATGTTCCTGAAATCTTTGGGTCATTTATGAATTTTTTTCCATGACACACAGTGTTGGGGAAAACTGCTGATGAGGTCATAGACATGACCCTTCATTTGCTATTGATGGGCAAGAGAAGAGGGAAACAGAAACACCACTAAGGGGATGAACTCTTCTGCTTGCAACCCCCCCCGCCCCCCCCAAAAAATGGATATTCCTTTCAGATATCCCTCTACAGGAAGACAGACCAACAAATGGACAGAAGACTATTGACCAACAAATGGACAGACCCCTCCCCACACCTAATATTGCCACCAAAGATAAAGGGTGAGTTGAAACAGTTTGCCTACAATAAATGTTACTTATCTATTCCAACCATGTCTATGACTTTCCTGGGATTGCTCATCAGTTTGGTTGTGAGTTCAGGGGAAAGATTTATTGCAGCAGCCTTTATGAAATCCTGACAGATTCTGTAAGAATTCCATCATATACCAAATACCTGAGTTATCATTCCAAATTCAAACTTTTGAGTTTCAAGAACTTTTCCTGCCTTTCTCATTTTTCTAACCCATATGCTGTCAGAGTTCTTCAGACTCAAAGATTTCACACACTTTTATTTCTTTTTCAGGGGTTCTAATATATCCCCGGGGGGGGGATGAATATACATACATACTGTACATGCATACATACATACATATGATCTATTGGATGTGTGTGTGTGTATACACACACACACACACACACACACACACTATAGGTCATAACTCTGGCAAGGGCAGGATGGAAGTGGTGCATCCATCCTTGCTCTTCTTGATCTCTCTGCGGCTTTTGATACCATCAACCATGGTATCCTTCTGGATTGGCTCAGAGGATTGGAGGTGGGTGGCACAGTGCTGGTCTGGTTTGCCTCCTTTCTCCAGGGTTGATTCTAGTTGGTGGTGATTGGGGAGGAGAGATGCCATCCTCATCCCCTACTATATGTGGTACCGCAGGGTTTGGTGTTCTCTCCTCCCCTATTTAACATCTACATGAGGCTGCTGGGTGAGCTCATCCATCACCAAGGGTGAGGTATCAGTATGCTGATGATACCCAATTATATATCTCTGCCCCTAGCAAATTAAGAAAAGCTGTGAACATCTTATTCTGGTGCCTGGAGGCTGTGAGGGTTTGGGTGGGGAACAACAGGCTTCAGCTGAACCCTGGCAAGGCTGAGTGGCTTTGGGGTTTGGGGCCTACTGATTCTAGGACTATGCCATCTTTGGTGCTGGGTAGGATTGCACTGCCTCAGAATGACCCGGTGTGAAATCTGAGGGTCCTTCTGGACTCGAGCAGGTTGCAGTTGTGGCTAAGAGGGCCTTTGCACAGCTTTGAGTTGTGCGCCAGTTGTGCCTTTTCCTAGATCAGAATGCTCTGTTCATAATCACTCATGCCCTAGTCCCCTCCAGATTAGACTATTGCAATGCGCTTTACATGGGGCTGCCCTTGAAGAGTATCCAGAAGCTTCAGCTGGCACAGACAGTTATGTGTGCTTCCAGAACAGCACATGTCACACCTCTGCTCTGTGAACTGCATTGCTGCCAGTTTGTTTCGAGGTCCAATTCAAGGTGCTGGTTTTGAAGCCCTTCATGGCATGGGGCCAGGTTATCTTAGGCACCACCTCTCCCTGATTACATCTGCCCATCCCATTAGATCCAGTAGAGAGGGCATATTGCAGGTCCTCTGCTAGGGACTTACACTTGGGGGGTCCCAGGAGGTGGGCCTTCTCTGCCGTGGCACTAGCCTTATGGAGCATTCTGCCCCCTGAAGTGAGGTTAGCTGCATCCCTGTTCCAGAAGTCCCTCAAAATCTGGCTATGTCATCAGGCCTGGGGTCCCAGGAGACCGGTAACATTTTAAGATGGCTCCACCATTGCAGTTAATATTCACTCTTTCCTGTGCCTTTATTTTTATATATTTTAATAATGGTTGTTTTTATATATTTTAATAATGACTGTTTTTATATATTTATTGTTTTACTTCATTGTTGTATATCGCCCAGAGTCACTTTTTTTTTTGTGAGATGGGTGGCCACATACATTTGATAAATAAATAAATTAACTCTTTTTTTAATCCACTGAACCCACAGCTAGAACAGAGTCAAGACACACAAAATGTTGTAAACAGGGCATCACTTCATTAACATTAACAAGGGGGATAAGCAATATAAACTGTCAACTGTGCAGGAACTGATCCTAACAGGATCCACTTGACAACTGCTCCTAATATGTCTACTCAAATATGAGCATCAATTTGGCCAGGGGCAGAAGCATATCCTGCCTAATTTTACAAATGATGTAGACAAAAGTCTTTCTGAATCACAACCTTCCCCCAAACTCTGTTTATATACATAATAAACTAATGCTAATATTGGTTGTTGGTTTTATTGTTATTCATACATAACCAATTCCTCTTGTGGGATCAAAAGATTAAAAATAAGTCCAAATTTTGATTTACAGTTTTTTTTTTCCTTTGAACTCGTGGGGGCATATTTAAAAAGGCCAAAGATGAAATGGGTTTGCATGTGGAATATAGCAAATGATGTTATTCTAAATGTTATATTACATGGGAGGCTGACATTTAAACAATATTAAAATGTTATTGTTTCCCAATAGCATTTTCAGAATGCTCTCTTACGTTCATTTAATCAAAATTTCAAAGGTTACTGTAGTGTCCTTTGAAAGTCTTCTAAATGTATTCCATTAATGCAAGGCAATAATAAATAGCAATGACTACATTTCTAAACTCCCTTTTCTATTTTTTTCTGTAAAAAAATAAAGTTTTTTTGTGGCATTGAATTCATTAAAGTAGTCAAGGACTAGACTGAGAAGAGCAAATTGATGAGTCATTTAAAAATGTTAACCATTTAACCATATTCTGTGTGGTTGCTTATGGGGAGTAGCTTTAACCAATATCCCAAGCTCCATTGGGATTTTTTAAATTTACCAGTCTAGCTTTCTGCCTCCCACCCAAGTACAAACCACATCTAATCCTGCCTAAGTTTTCAAGATCAGCCAAAGTCAGCTAGGAGTTTCTACCTAACAAGGCAAATATTTCCATCTACTTTTTTTCAACTGAGAAAATGATCCAGATCAGTTGGTTTGGAAAGCGGATGTTTAAAGTTTTATTATGACCATTTAGTGGAGCAACTCCATAATAAATATTGTCACTGTAGTCAGCAACAGCTATATTCCAATAATATGAAAAGTATCTGCCATTCCTTATGCTGGTTTTACAACAAAAGCAGTGATGTTGTCCAGCTGGTTCAGCCTAGCTCATGAGAACTTTGTTGCACACATTACAGCTAACCCCAAACCTCACATTTTGTTGCTCTGCCTAGACAAGCTGAGAGTACATCTGGCAGAGATCAAGCTTTTAATGCACAGACATTAAAACCCAAGCTCCCACAGGACTGTGCTCTGAACTTTCCAGACAGACAAGTTGTCTAGGCAGAACTGGAAAAAAAATATACTGTAAGTTTAAATTTAAGCTCCAGCTGAATTGAAAATACTGGAAAATAGGCACCTAATGAAAATTTTATTTGTACTGATTCTGTTTCAGTAGAACTTGATCTACTTAGTTGTGGTTTATGACTATAAATTTCTCCCAGCTTCTCTATTATATATCTCTATATCTCTCTCTATCATCTCTATCCCTATTTTATTCTGCAGGCATCTGGAGGTAAAACTGTGTTACTGTATGTCAATCCAGTAAGTAGAAGTGGCTACTGAGTTTAGGACTTCAGCTGATACCTAATAATTAGTAATGCCTTTAAAATAATTTTAATTATCTAATTGTGTACCATGGCAGCAATGTTTTTAAAGTGGGAGGAAGTTAAATAAGGGAAAAAAAATCCATAAATACTCATACAATTCACCACCCACGTTCATATAAATTTATTTCCCCTTATGTTTTCATTCTCTGAGTATAAAGCAACTAGGATCAAAATGTCTAATCTTTTCAAGAAATGCCACCCAGCTCAGAAGGAATTCTTCATATGAAAGATTTTTCTGTCAGTCTTTACATTCTAAAAATTCTGCATTTATCAAAGGTTTCAATTTAGCTTTAAATAAATGGTACTATTTAGAGCAGATTCCTGAATTTGTGATATCAAGATTATGAGAGAGGTCAATCCTACTTGAAATTTTAGAGAATTGTAAGACTGCAAAGTTTTAGAACTGCTGTCTCATTGGCAATGTTGTGACACTGTTTTGTTTTGTTTGTATTTGTTGAAGTAACAGGTTTTTAAAAGTGTGTTTGCACATTCTGCACAAATGTCAGTATTTCTCATTTTGAAGGGCTACATTCACATAGTGGGTCCAAAGTATGAGTCATTTATGTAACTAGCTAATGCTGAATTCAGACAGCACCCTGAACAAACAAATATAATCCACAATATTTTGAAATACAGATAATAATAAAAAAAGATTGCAACTTTAAGACTAAAACCAGTTCTGTGTCCTATAACTTCAATTTATCTATTCTCCTCTTTGTTTCCTATTAGAAATGGTCTATCAATATTTGCTTATTCATTTACAACATTGATACCCCATCTAAAGACTCTAGGCAGCTTACAAATTATGAAATAATATAATTCATAAAAGAAGAAACTCTACGATCCATATGAATTATTAAAAAAAAAACTTTAAAACAATTTACATAAAACTTACACACACACACACACACACACATGGGAAATGACTTTTCAGACATCAAATCCACAATGAAAGAGAATTGCCTTGGCTCTTTTTTAAAAGCAATCTGAGTGGCGGCCATCCTAAGCTTAGAGGCTATTCCACAAAAGAGCAGCTGCTATTGAGAAGACCTGCCTCTGGAATCCCATTTCTCTACTCTCCCGAAGGGGGATCTGAAACATTCCCTACCTGGAAGAATGCACAGGACAGGCAGACCCTATTCAGAAAGGATGGTCCCCTAGATAATAAGTATCCAAGCCATACAGGATCATTTATAGATCACTCTCAGCACCTTGATGTGCAGTCAGAAATTGGAAGCCAAGGCAGTAATTGCAACACAGATGTTATCCTACTGAAATATATCTCACCTGCCAGCAAGAGGACTTCTGGGTTCTGCCCCAACTGAAGTCTCCAAGAATTCAAGTAATCCAACCTTGGGTAATGAGGACATGAATCACTATTACCAGGGCTTTCTGCTCTAAAAAGTGCACTAGCCAAATCCAGACCAAGACATCCCTTGGCCATGGCCTCCAGTTGTTGATCAGTCAGAAGCTGCAAATCCATATTAACACCAATTGCTCCCTTATGGGGAATATGACTTTTAGGAGCAGGTATAATGCCCAATGGCTATGGGACAAACAGTAACTTCCATCTTGTTCAGATTCATCACAGCTTGTTTTGTCCTATCTACTTCCTCTTGATTATCAAACATCAGATACAAATATCCATAATATCTCTTGCTTAACCCAGATTGTAGATTTGTTTGTTTCTTTGCAGGGCTTACAGGCCACACAAGGCCACTCCAATCAGCCAATTTTGAGTGGTGTAAATCCCTAAATCCATACTTTGGGTTAAAACAAATACATGCTAGTCAAACATTAAAACCAAAAACAGGCAGTACAGTTAGGTGCTCTGAGAATCAATTAAAAAAAAAAAGCACCATTAAGAAGTTAACAAAGTTCACCACACCATTCCAACTTCTAAAAACATATACATTAAACCATCAAATGCAACCTAAAAACTATTCGACTGAGATTACTAGAACGTTCATAGAAGTTTATTTAAAGCATATTAAATGGCTTCTTAAAAAGGCATTTGATTTCCATAAAACATATATTTAAATTAGACTCTAAAGAAAATTATGAAAAGAGGAAGAATAGAATGTGGGAGACTGCCCATTTTATCCTTTTCCCAATCATGGAAAAATAAACAGCAAATAAAACTTACAGAAATAATTATGTAAAGTAGCTTGATTCATTGATTACGTGCAATCAAGTTGGTGTCAAATCTTAGCAATAGATAGCTTCTGTCCAGGAGGATCTGTCTCCAAACTGGTCCTCTGGGTCTGCCAACGGTGCACCCATCACAGCTGTAATTGAGTCCATCCACGTCATCCTGTTCTCTTTCCTTTCACCTTTCTTAGCATAACAGACTTCTTCAGAGGGCAAGGTCTTCACAAAGTATAATAATTTGAGCCTGATCGTTTGTGCCTCAAGTGAGAACTCTGGCTTGATCTGTTTGATGATCCATTAGTTTGATGATCCATGGGATTCTTTTCCAACACTAAATTACAAAAGTGTCAATATTCTTCCTATCCCCCTTCTACAAAGTCCAACTTTCATGTCAATTCAGTGTCACAGAAAAAAACTATTGTCTGCACAGTTCTGATCTGTACCAGTATAGAGACATCCCTGTATCTGAATATCTTCCAGGACCTTCATTTCTACTTTACTGAATGCTAGTCTGCAGTGGATTTCTTGACTGCTGGTTCCTTTACTGATGTTAATCCTAAAATGCAGAGGTTATCCACCATTTCAATCTTCATTGTCAATTCTGAAGTTGGTTGCTGTATCTAATGTCATCAGTTTGGTCTATTTTACATTTAATCTTAGGAACATTTTTCACTGTGCTCCTTGACTTTCATTAATATTGCATTTTCAGCAAAATGGTATCATTAACATAGTGCAGGTTATTGACATTTATTTTTCCAAATTTAAAACCATGCTCATCTTCTTCCAGTCCAGCTTCCCTCAATATATATTACACAAACAGGTTGAATGAACAAGAGAAAGTATACAACTTTATCTTACACTTTTTTAAAAATAATTTTATTAGGAATTACAGTTATACAGATAAAAACTAATGCAAACTACAAAAAATAAAGGAATAAAAAGAAAAATATGGAGAGTACAAAAAAGAAAAATAGAAAAGAAAGAAAAAAATAAGAATATAGCAAAGAAAAAGGAAAGAAATATATAAAGAAGTAAATTCCCCCTTTGTCACAAGTATAGAGAATTTTAGCAACTTATCACCTTTCTTAAAATACAGCAAATGATCTCTTCATCCCATATCTCATATGTTATCTATAAACAAATCCTTAAAACCTAGTCATTCAGTCCTGGTCAGCAAAAATAATTAAGGGTTATCAGAAATAACAGCATCTATTTTAACCTTGATCAAAAAAACAACTTTATATTCCTTCCCTTTACATTTAACAATCTTGATCTTTAATCCCTTCAAATAATGACCTAGAAGTTGGTTTCTTTTCCTTTTTTCTTTGTCCCTTCTCACCAGTTTCTTCAAAACTTTAACAGGTCTCTTTTATAAATCCAATATAGGAAAGCTATCCAAGTCACTCTTCTGGTTTGTTATTTGTATATCCTTTTTCAATTATTAAGACATCAGCCGGTTTCATTCGTATATCCAGTATATCATCTTTTCCCAGATCATTCTTGTAGCCTGCCATTTTTAATTTGACGTTCAAATCAGTTTCAGTCTTGTCAGTAGACCTTGTTCCTCTTCCATAACATCATTTACACACAGTCTATCTATGATAGCAGTCATTCTTAAAATTAACTTCTGGGTCCATTGTTCACAAATATCTTTCAATACACCGAATGTTAAAGCATTTTGCTCCATTCTGTGTTCACAAGTAGAATTTAAGAGTTCTTTTCCTTTAATTTCAGTCTTTAATTCCTTCTGGTTCCCTCTAGTGTCCAACCTTCAAAGTCCCATCCTTTTTTCTTTTTTTTTTTTCAGAATTCAAAACAACAGCCATTTCCCACTGGAAGGATTCTTATAATTTCCAAATCTTATTTTACATTCATCTGGGCCTTTAGTCCATTTATAAACTTCCAAAAACAACACTCTAATTACCCTTTTGCCATTTATTCCCCCCCCCCCATTTTTTTCTAAGTCCTTAAACTTGTACTTAAAATGTATTTCATTATGGACTGAAGGAAACTTACCCCATGCATGCGATAAAACTTGCTGTTCTGAAGGTTCTTAATATTTGAAAAACAGTAAAAAGTCATTCCAAAAGTGATTAAGCAATGAGGCTTGGCCAAACTTTATGTCCATATAGGCTACATTATGACTGTGAGCTTAGATGGAATCCCTCAACTCCCAGCTGCTCAGCTCACCAGCTGACTGCAAAAACCTCATTCCTGCAGTCTATTTGCAAGGAGCAGCTGTCCAGAGTAACTGTGGGTGATCTCACAATCTCTCCGTTCTCCAGGGAGATTTTGCTGGCCAAGATCAACCCTCTGGCTGCTGATCTCTGCCATAATGCCATCCTTCAGGGATATCTAGCTCACCATGTCCTCACCAGAAATCCAACCTTGTCTTATACCTTTATCAAACTTAGACTGGTCTGTTTTGCCATGTTATGTCTGTACTGTAGCTAACTGATTTGTGTATAAGTTTGGTATGAGGTGTTCTGGAATTCCCATTTTTTAAGCACATTCCACAGCTTGACATAATCAACACTATTGAAGGCCTTTTTATAATAAATGAAATCTAGGCTGACTTTTTTTGGAATTCTTTGGTTTTCTCAATTATTCAGAGTGTATCAGCAATAAAGTAGCATGTTCCTTGGCCTTTTCTAAAGCCAGCTTGAACATCTGGTTTCTCCCTTTCCATGTACAGCTCTAATCTGCATTGGATGATGCATTATTTTGCCAGCATGTGGAATTAAGGACATTGTACAATAGTTTGCACACTCTGTTAAGTCACCTTTCTATGGTACTGATATGTAGATTGACCTCTTCCAGTCTGTTGGCCCTTGTGTCATTCTTCAGATTTGCTGGCATAGCTTGATTAGAAGATTTACTGATTCTTATTCTGTTCCTTGACATATTTCTATAGATATTTTATTTATTTATTTATTTTCTATCCCACTTTTATTATTTTTATAAATAACTCAAGGCAGTGAACATACCTAACACACCTTCCTCCTCCTCTTTTCCCCACAACAACAACCCTGTGAGGTGAGTTGGGCTGAGAGAGAGTGACTGGCCCAAGGTCACCCAGCTGGCTTTCATGCCTAAGGTGGGACTAGAACATTCTCCTGGTTTCTAGCCTAGAGCCTTGACCACTATTCCATCAATTCCTGTATCCTTCCAAGTTAGTAATGACAGAGAGCTGATCATCTTCTTGTACTAGAGGTTCTTGTAAGTAGGGAATATCTTCTAAGATATGTTGAATGTTGACATCTCTACTGTACAATATTTCAGTATACGCCTTCCATCTTTCTTTGATTTTCTTTGAATCAGTTGCTAGCTGTCCATTGATATCCTTTAGGACACCAATTCAAGATTAGAATCTCCTTCTAAGTTTTGAGATCTTTAGAAAGACTCACCTTGTTTTTCTGTTTGTTTTCATCTTCAGCATCATTACAGATGTTGTTGTAATGCTACTTTTTGTCTCTTCTAACAGCTTTCTGAAATTCTTTGTAATGTTCCCTCCTGAGACCTTTAATTTGGTCTGGCTTTTCTTTAAATTGGTTTGGCTTTTCTTCTTGGCAACTTCCATGGTTTACTCTGACATCCAGTTTGCTTGCTCCTGTTTCTTGGTCTTTGTCAGTCCCATTTCACATTCTTCCTTAACAATTTATTTGATTTCATTCCACACTTCCTTTGGTACTCAATTAGAAAGGTTCAGGACTTCAAAGTGATTCCTGATGTTCTCCTCGAAAATGTATATACTCAAGACCATATAGTAGAAAATAGTTTGCATTCTTTTTCTACTTTAGCTTAACTTGGAACTTGCACATGAGTAATCTGGTCCACAGTCAGACACTGGCCATGTCACCATCCAGCACAGTATCATAAATCATTTTATATTTTCTATCCATGTGATTAGTATTGCCTCCTTCAACACAATACGAAACTGTGCCTTGGCTGTGGTCACTAAAGTTATCTTCCACCTCCAGTATCTTTCTATATTGTCGCTACCCAATATAGGTGCCTTCTTGCTTCAGCTTGGATCACCTTTATGTCTTGGATGACCATCTAGAAATTATGTACCCTTGGCACACACTCATGACAACTCCTTTCAGGAGCACACATGTGCACATGCAACCCACCACAATGAGGCAACACAGCAGGACTTGGGGGAAAGTAGCTTAGTGATATTTATTTATTTATTTATTTAGGCAATAAGGTAGCCTTAAAATCTGAGTGGTACTAGATGCATAATTTCTGTTTTATTAAAAGTTATTCAAGTCACTCCCACAGAATATAGCCAGTGACTAAAGAAAATCCTAACAGGATTTTCACTCACATGCTCGGCCTTCCTACTTGTCCCTCAATTCTCTGGATAGGTTTTGAGAATGGATGAGAGATTAAAGGAAAGGGAAATTACTCTTTCCTGTTCTTCTGATGGAACCAGTCCTTAATTGGATACTATAATCTTACTGGAGATATATATATATATATATATATATATATATATATATATATATATATATATATAATTAATTTATCAAACTTCTCCATACCCCAACTTGTATACAATGACTCTGGGCAGTTTACAAATAATAAAAATAACGTATCACTAAAAATATACAATATACATATACATATAAATATATATAAATATAAAAATACAAATATAAAATATAAATACAAGATGGCAAATCAAGATCTTACCATTGGCACCATCACGGTGCCAACCATGAATAGCTATCCCCCTTCCCACCCCAAGCAAGGTGGTATAACCAGGTTTTAACCCCCCTCCTGAAGGCAAGGAGAGTGGGGGGCCTGTCTTACTTCTGGGGGTAACTTATTCCAAAGGGCAGGCACCACAGCAGAGAAGGCCCACCTCTTGGACCCTGCCAACTGGCAATCCTTCATGGACAGGGTCTGTAGCATGCCCTATTTGCCTGACCGGGTAGGACGTGTCGATGCAATGGGGGTAAGGCGGTCCCTCAGGTAACCTGGCCCCATGCCATGTAGGGCTTTAAAGGTGATAACCAACACCTTGAATTGGACCTGGAAGCAAACTGGCACCCAGTGCAGCTCGTGCAGCAACGTTATATGTGCCCTCCTTGGGACTCCTAATACTGCTCGCGCATCCACATTCTGCACCAGAATATATAATGGGATTTGCCAAATAGACTTCCTTTGTTAATGAGCTGAAAGGGATGTGTAGGGACAGAGACAGAGAGAGAGATTTTTTTTTAATCAACTAAATTACAGAGCTCAATCATGTCTCACATTCAAACCTGTCATCTAAGAATTAGGTTTATTTTTAGTATCAACTCTGTAAAAAAATGTGATTGCCTACAAACCTCCATTCTCAGAAATCTCATTAATAGTCTGAGAGCTGTGCACAATCTAAATGACTGAAAAAAGTTCAACAAAGGTCGTTGTAAGAAAAAAATATTGAGAAAACTGGAGATATCATGGGCACTTTCAATTGGTGAGCTGTAGGATTTTCTGTCAGAAACAGGTTCAAGCATTTCAACCAAATCGTGCCTATAGTTTGCATTTGTTTCTGCTCCCTTTGTTTTTGAAAAATACAAAAAATGAAATGAAATAATAAAATGTACATTGATACCATCCTGATTCAATTTTCAGGAGTTTCATCTGGTACTTACATTTCTGCCAAAAGGAAGTGCTTAACTTTAGATGCATAACTAAATCTTTAGTTAAGATTTTTTGTTAATCTAACAACATTTTTGGTCTTCTCCACACAAATAATTCTCCTAATTGGGAATGTGGTAAAATGGGAGTGGCTCAAGGACACATAACATAAAGACAGGGCTTCCATCTAAACTTAATCTATAGCACATTTACAGATTACTCACTTAATGGTAGCATATAATGATTGATCACATCTGGTGGTCCATTAATTCATATGATAAAGCACTGGCAGATTTAGGCAATTATGATACATGTACATTCCTTTGGGCAGGCATGAGTTTCAGACCTTTAAATGGCTCTTTTAATAAGCAGACCTTCAACATTAATAATAATTTTTAAAACCTTTGTTGATTTAAACCATTAGAAATCAGAATAAGCTCTAGGTAGATCCTAACTCATTCTGCCTTTAAAATGGAGTGGGACCATGACTTCCTTTTGTCAGGCCATTCTCTAGAAGCTAAGCCATGTGAAGAAATGTCCCCTTTCACAATGATGTATAAAAGTAAACCAGCTAAAACAAATGTTTCTCTGCACTTCAGTAGACACTTGAGGTTTAGCTTGCTTAGCTTTCCACAAGACCATTTATTGTGACATTCTTAAAATACTCTTTCCAGGGTGTTCGGTACATCATTTGAAGATATCACAAATCTACCACTACTGAACAAAGGACTGCTGCACTGAAAGTTAGGAAGAATGTATGAGCAAGCACAAATCATTGCAGAACCAGCGTTAAGTATGAAAAGAATTCAAAGAAAAAAACCTGAAGAATAATTACAGAGGTTTGAAGGCTCTTTTGCAGGTGCTAAACACATTTTATGCTTGCTGATGTAAAGTGTTCTGTGAGAACTGTTTTCTTTCAGGTTTCTTGAAAAAAGGATCCATATTTGGTTACAAGTAGGACTCATTAATTTTCTCAGACAACATTCTCAGGCAGCATTCTCAGAGAGCAGATAAATGGCTTCCATATTAAAGAATACTGTAAATGTCAGGTACTGATGTTTTCATTGAATTCTTCATTAAGTGAATATGTTACTAAGAAGAAGCAGAAAAAGCAAACTTCTTCATTGTCTTTTATTTTTATCTCATGAAGATAATGATCAATAGCCACAGTTGTCACAACTAATGGTAAATAAGAGGTCTGCTGAGAAAGAAATTATTCTATAATTTTCCAAGATTTTTTTGGGGGGGGGGGAGTGGAAAAAGTCATCTAAGAGAAAATAGTCCAACGTGCCTCTTTTGAAATGTTCACAACTATGGGTTTTGACTGTAGCTTAACTGACTGCTCAAGTCACCTAAGTGGCTTACAGTGTTTAGCTGTTTATTCCGGTTTTTCTTCTTAAGCTATAAGTAGCTCATTTATTTCAGCTACTATTTTCATATGCTAAAAATAATTATAGGAATGACAAATTGCTTCTCTGTGTAGGTATTTTTTTATAGGTGGTACAATGTATTTCATTAAAGACAAAGAAAAGCACTGGAAATAGTTTCATGTGTCACCCCCAATTTTTTCTGGATAGTGGGCCTCTTTGTACATAAATTCACTATATTAGGCCAATGGAAACTAGGAATCATTAACACAGATTAAAAAAGTGGCATCATACATTTTCTCCAAAGTATCCAGATAATAGTAGAGACCACTGGTACCATCTTACGATATCAAGATTCAAGATTTTATGTTTACTTTGTGAATGTTGTGAATTATGTTAATGAGAATGCCATTAACTTCTGCCAGGCAAGGGCTGAGTAGCACATTATCAACACTCTAATCACACTGTTTCTCTTCCAGATGCCTTGCTATAGCAGCAGGAGACTTTTACACATCCTGTGCCCTTTGTTTCTGTTTTTTATAATGCTCCTTTTTCCAAATAGTAGATGCGCTTCCATTGCAAGGCCCAGGAAATCCAGATTTTTTCCTTGCTTTGCTCAAAAATTGATTCAGTTAGTGTCTTTTGCAAAACACAGTGTTACAGGATAATGTAGTTAGTATTGAATACTCTTAATGTAAAGGAGCCTTTTAATGTTTTAAGTTAAAAGTAGTGTGATATTGATTATGAAATTAATCATGTAATTCATGTTACTGCGTATTCCAAAGAACTGAGAAATGCAATTAAGGCTTTCATTATAACAACACAGCAAACTACTTTTAGATTACCATACTGATGGGGAGGTTGGGGCTATGAGTCAGGATGCTTTGGACAGCAGCTGCAAAACATGGTTTAGTGTAGAACATATTGGCTATTTTACTCTGATTCAGCATATACTGACATAAGGAGTTTATTGAACTGGCTTCAGATGGCCTATAATAAAACAAAATGGAAACCCCATCTATGTTTCTTATGAAAGGAAAATGAGACTTGGATCTTCAGAACCTTATACTGTTTAAGGAAGTAATCACATGGAACTTTAACAGCTTTGCTGCCAAGAAAAATAAGAAATTCAGTAACTTATTATGACATAGGGCTTTTAAATCCTCTCGATATAATGATGGACAAAAATAAGATTTTCATTAAGATAATTATTTATAAAAAGAAGTAAAACATTGTTATTCTACTGGAAATATAACATTAGGCCTGTGCAAAGCAACAAAGTGATTCAGGATGAGAAGATGACATGATTTGCTTTTCCATACTGAAGTGGACATCTGTTTTGCCTCAATAAAGCAATTTGGATGGCCTCAAAAAGCTTTGGATTAGTGCAGTGCCAGCAATACTGTAGCATTAGCTGAGACCTCTCATCCTGGGAGTGTTCCAGGCAGCACAGTAGGAGAATACTTCTTCTTAGTATTGTCCTGAAGTCCTCACCAAAGAAGGTTGAGGGGAGCTCCAAGCTGAAAGAAATGAACCACCATAATCAGTGTGTCCACAGGAGCTTATAGCTCTTATTAGAATGACAGAAACAATGTTGCACCCTAGCTCTGCCCATTTGGGGTGAACATGAGACAGCACAATGTACAGAAAAGGGACAGGCCTGGCACTGCAACACAATGGATGTCATTCTGTCACTATTCTTTTCTACTTTGCAGACTCCAGGGATCACGGTCACTTTGCTTCACTCTTGGATGCAGAGAGTTAAGTTGTTTCATGAAGCAGCTTCTACAAGAGGCTTTATTTGAAGTTTCAGAGAAACAAAACCTGTTCAAAGAGTCACACAGCCCCAGATATCATTGTTTAAATGTACAACTTGACTGTGAAAGATGCTGCTATAATTTCTAACGTGAGAGAATCTAAACAAATTCAGAACCATTTTTTCCTCAGATATATTTCCCAAATGTTAACCAAAAGCCCTTACAGCCAAATATGAATATTTTCCCTCTGTTTCAAGTTTCTGTTTCCAGGATAAATCAGGCCTCTTGAAAGGAAGGATAGACAATAGTGTGCCTGTGGGCATCAGTGAATCCTAGGTATATTGATACTGTCAGACTCCCAGTTTTAGGTTTTAATTTAAATTCCTTTTAATTAAAAAAAAAGCAAATATAAGCACCATGGTAGAAATCAAAGCAGCAGCCTTCCTTGTCATCTTTTTTTGCAGCAATACTTTGGGCCCACAAAGGTTTCATTGCAATGGTGGACAGCATGCTGGGGAGGGAGGATTAGTGCATCTTCCTTTTGTTACTAACCTTGCCCATAGAAGTAATTAATGAATGCACAAGTTTTCTGTGGCAGCCACCTGGCGAATGCATCCAACACATATTCTCAAAATAACCAACCCAAAAAACTTGACTACTCCTTAAGGACTTGACTACTACTTAAGGACTTTTTTCAGTTATATCTAATTGGACCTCTGGCTGAAACTTTCTACTGTTGGCTATTTTACTTGATTTTAGACTTCACTACAACCATAAGGAAAGCATGTCTTCCTGCTTTTCTCACTCACATACTCCAATTTTGAAATATTTTCCCAGTAGGATACTATCAGATTGATCAATCTTGATCCTTCCTCAAGTCTGCTTCCTTCTACCATCAGCACTGAAGGACTGGCTGTGGTTGTATTTTAATGGACAATCACAAATTAACCTCTCCCTACTCAATTTTTAAAGCTGGCACCTTTAAGCTTCCCTACCATAGCAACCATACCTAAACCAATCATAACTGGCTTAAGTCTAATAAAGAATATTGAATATTGTAGGCCTGTATGGTTCAGCAATGATCCACCCAAAGAGGTACTTGATCTCATCAAAGAGATGAGATGGAGGTATTCTACCTCAATTAGCTACTTCCTGGGGGGTGGGGATGGGAAATGTCATGATTTTGTTTGGCTGATTAGAAATGTGGCATGGCTTCCCTCATTGCCATCACTTTGAAGTGGTGCTTCACTCAAATATTTAACAAAGTGAACTACCCTTTCAAAGATCTGTAGAGACTTAAAAGACAAGTACTGGACCAATATGAATGGCTCACATAGGTTACTCACAAAATACAAACATTTATTTATTTATTTTCAGGACTTATATCACTGCCTATCTCATATAGTGACTCTAGGCAGCTTACAACAATCCACAAAACATAGTTAAAAACAAGATACCCTTCCCCCCAGGTGCCAGACCAAATATTCTCATGGCTCAACCCCCATCCTAGCCCAATGCTTGGAGGAAGAGCCAGGTCTTCACAGCCCTCCAGAAGGCTAAAAGGGTAGAGTCCCTCCATTCTTAGTTGGGAGGCTGTTCCAAAGGGCTATGGCAGCCACCAAGAAGGCACACCTCTGAGATCCCATCAGATGGCAACATTTAAGGGAGGGGACCTGGAGTGCATCCACCCTATCTAACCTAGTAGGAAGGGCAGATACCCTCGGGGAGAGGTGGTCCTGCAAGTAACCTGACCCTGTGACATGTAAGGCTTTAAAGATGATAACCAGCACTTTGAATTGCACCTGGAAAGCAACTGGAAGCCAATACAGTTCACACAGCAGTGCCTGCCATCTGTTGGAAACAACTTGCCAATCTCAGTACTAAATTACTGTGTCCTTTCTTCCCGCTGTGCTCTTTGACTTGACTGGCTAAATTTCTGGTACTTGATTCCTGGATTGTTGTGGACTATGTGTGTCTCTTTGTCACTGCCATGCCCCTTCTGTGACGTGTGCTCCATTTGTCTCCTACAGCTTGACTTTTGACTGAACTCCAAACCACCTACACTGTGCCTGCCTATCAGGTGAGACCTCCCTTTCCTGTTTTTTTTCCAAAGCATCTGCACAGCCACTTCTCTGTCTACTTTTGTAATTAACTGCTATTATACTCATCAGTAAATCATATGGAAACTTGAGATGGTGTGTTTGCTCAGCGTGAAACAGGGTTTTTAGTTCAGTTTACATGCAATCCCCTTTCTGTAATACTAATGGATCTTTGGAAGGGTCCAGATAGGGCCTTGGTCTACTATGAAGAGGTCCAATTTAATTCACAAATTCCCAGAATCAGTTTGATTCTGTAAGGTTAATTTAACATTCCAAGCTTAAAAAAAAATAATTGAATCTACAAATACAATAATTCATTAAACTTATATGCCACCTGACTCTCAATGACTCTAAGAGCTTTGGCTGCTTTGGCACATACACGGTAACTTATTTCCTTCTTCTTCCTTCTTTTTTTCATATGGCATTCATATTGTTTGACTTATATAAAACATAGCAGAGTTTCCAGAGAAAAGGCAAAGTATAATCTTCACAAACAAACAGTAACCGTAAAGTAACTCTGATATCTCCAGAGATACCTTATTGTTTATTTGCAAGAGCACTTATAGGATCAACTGTTGCCTTTGGACCTTATTCTTTGTGCTTGCAGTAATCCTTTACCTCCTCCAGTTTCTTATTACATACTTTTTTGAGCCACAACTGTAGCAGGCCACATGGAAAACCTTGAGTTCCAGCCTCCCCGCCTCTTGTTTTATGCTTCTCTGGAATGCCTCTGATCCAAGAAAGAGAGCAGGACAATAGGAAGGTATTTTCCCCAATTGACTTAAATTCTTCCAGAGGAAAGAAGGGATCCCAGTATGGTCTGATGAATTGTAGGCCCTGGAGAGGACATCATCAACTTCACAGACTTGCTCTCTGTTTTAAGGGGATGTTGCCTAGCATGTATGAGTGTCTCCTGGGTTTTTCCTATTTGTTTGGGGTGGACTGAGTTGCCTGGATTATGTCTATATGCTTAATTGGAGGGGTCTGTTGGATCTAAGAGAGGCTTGCAAGCTTTTTTTTTAATTACTTTTTATTAAAGATTTAAACAATAATAAAAGATAACAATAAAAGTAGTAAAAATAGTGAAAGATAACACAAACTGAAATCAAAGAGAAAGAATAGAAAGAAAAAAAATACAGAAAGAAAAAAGAAGAAAGAAAAATATTTAAAGAAGTGAATTCTGATCTTCTTTATAAGTACAAGCAAATTTAGTCTGGCAATGAAACGTCTGCAAGAAAACAACAAGGCTCAGAGAGTACCAAGGACTCCACAAATTTAGTATTTCTCTACTCTTTTATATTATGTTACATAAATCACTTCTTCCCATAGGGTTTCCCTTGACGTAAAGTCCAGTCGTGTCCGACTCTAGGGGGCGGTGCTCATCTCCGTTTCAAAGCCTTGGAGCCAGCGTTGTCCATAGGACACTTCCGGGTCATGTGGCCAGCATGACTCACGGAACGCCGTTACCTTCCCGCCGAAGCGGTACCAATTAATCTACTCACATTTGCATGTTTTCGAACTGCTTGGTGTGCAGAAGCTGGGACGAGCAACGGGAGCTCACCCCGCCGCGCGGTTTCGAACCGCCGACCTTCCGATCGACAGCTCAGCGGTTTAACCCGCAGCGCCACCGCGTCCCCCCCCTTCTTCCCATATCTCGACCCTTATCCATCCACAAATCCAAAAATCATTAGTGTTTCTATCCAGTAGCAGCAAAAAAATCCATAAAGGGTTTCCAGAACTTTATAAAAGTATTATTAATCTTCAGTCTGGTATTAAAATGTTGCTGCAAAACCTGGTCTCTAGTCTTCGTCCTGACAAAGTGCACAAGATTATTCCTTGTTATCCTCATCTCCCTTCTCCAAGTTTTGCTGCTTTCCTAGTAGTCACCATTCTTTTACTTGTAGCCCAGAAAGCAAAAGTGAGTCAATTACAAAGGTGAAAGTAAAAGGGAGGCTTTTCTCTCTTTTCTTTCCTCTTTGCCTTTTCTGTATTCTTAAGGCTTTAGACCTTTCTAACACTCCGTAGGTCTGATCACATAGTCTGTCTCAAATTACTTTTATTTCATAAAATCCACCAATTGTCTTTTCACTGTAATTCTAAATAATCAACATTCCCACAAAAGTATGGTTTAAGTATTTAATAATTTCAAAAGTATGCCAAAAAGTGGACTTCCTGGTGAGGAAATGATGAATTAGACATCTCTGAAAGAGCAGAGATGACGATATGGCGATGACTGGTGGACTGGTGGTAAGCTTGGTCCAATATAACCTTTCCAGATAAGGAGAGGATGAGAGATTGCTCACTTGTTCTCCAGACAGATGCTCCTTGCAAAGAGACTGAAGAAAATGTTTGTCTTGTAGATCTGAGTGCTGGGAGATAAGGCAAGCCTTCAAGCTCTCAACCACAGTGGAGCCTTTAAGGACACTGGGTTCATCTAACCCAGTGTTTCTCAATCTTGGCAACTTTAAGATGCGTGGACTTCAACTCCAATGCTGGCTGGGGAATTCTGGGAGTTGAAGTCCGCACATCTTAAAGTTGCCAAGGTTGAGAAACACTGGTCTAAACTAACTTTCTAATTATTTTGGGATTTACAATTATTTCAAAGTTAAAAGAGGTCTTCCAAACAACAAGTCTGAAAAGCTACCTGGTGAATAAAACTTCATCCCAAAAGAGAAGAAAAATTAACAGTTTAAAGAATTTAAAGTATATAAAATAAATGGCAAAAAGCTAAATAAGAATTTAAGAAAGTTTTAAGCAAATTAAGGGAGCAGACAAATTTGGAATATTAGGAATATTCCAAATTTGGAATATTTGCTAAGACTTCTGAAAAGCTGGGTAAACAAAACAATGTATTTTGGGGGGTGTGAATTGTTTAGTCTATTAGAAGAGAGAACATTGGCTGAAAGTTGAAATTAGGGACAAAGAAACTTGAGACTTTGTGAATACAGAAATGGGACACCAGTGGGTACTAAAGTTTCAGGGAGGAAAAAGAAAAAAGTAAAATTTACAAAATGACAAAGGTATGATGCTTGAAATGTTTCAAAGGATCTTTGAGGAACTGGGAGAGTAATTTATAACTAAACTGACAGCAATAATTTCTGCACCTGTAAATGCATTGTTTGAAGACGATTAGTGAAAGATGTGACAGACAACAACATGGAAAAAATTGTAGACAGGATGAAGAGATGAAAAATTCCAGCCGATATAGAAATATTGGAAAATAAAGAAATTGTGGATTATAAAACAGAAATGATAATCAGAGTGGAATTACAAAAGATAAACCAAGAGATGAAAATCCTGCTGGTCCAAAGATCTCTCTTTAATTTTAAAATTATTATATCCAAATATGTTTAAGAAAGTGAGGTTCTGGTCAGACCCAGTGTCCTTAAGGGATCCACTGTAGCTGTAAGCTAGTTGTCTCTTCCTTGTCTTCTGGCCATTCGAATCCCGAGTTGACCAGAAGGACCTTCAGATTCTGTGGTCTCCTCACAAGAAGCAGCTGTCCAGAGTGCAGGTGGGTGATCTCTCAGTTTCTCCTTAGCCAGGGAGGCTCTGCTGGCCCAGATTTGTCCGCTGGCCACCAGTCCGCACTGCAATGTCATTTCCACTCTCTTGGAGACCTCTTAGATTGCCATAGTCCTCACCCAGAAGCCAAGAGGCTTGCAAGCCTAATTTTTTTGGGAAGTGCATGCATTTTGTCTCTTCCTTTGGAAGATGCCTCAAAGCAGTTGTGTTTCCATGATCTGATGAGTTTGAGCTTGTAATTCTATATATACACTTACCTAGAAAGAAGTCCCACCAACATTAGAGGATTTTATTTTTGAATAGACATGCAGTGTAATATCTAAACTGGAAATGAATTGAAGGGTTTAACATTATTGATGAATTGATGTAATGCAATGGAATCAAATGTCTAATGGCTGATCTCCCTGAGTCCTTAATGCAAATGTAGTAATCAATTTAACTTTAATGAAATTACATTAGTATAAATGAATACTGAATGTCCCTGAAAATAGCACATTGCCAACAAAGGACATGCTGGTAGACAAAATCTACATAAGGAAACAAGATCTGGGAGGAGGATTTTATTTTTTGATGATTATATGGTTGTTTTTAACTAGATATTGACTGTTTTATTCAAACAAATTGTTAGCAGTATAAAGACCTTTGGCAATTCCCATTGTGTGAGGTATGAGTAATTTGCTATTTCATTTTAAAGGAACCTATGCCTATACAACATATACAAATATAAAATGAAAATAGAAATATTTCTTTCCTCTGTTAACATATGAGAAATTCATTTTAACAATAACAAGCACATGAGGAAAATGACCATATTTTAAAGTAATACTGTCCAAGTAATTTTCATTCTGCTTAACTCTATGGAACAAGTTTTACCATTCACAATGAATAACTCTACCAAACTGTGAAAATGAATTCTATTTCCTTAGCAATTTGTTTTCTGAGATTATATCACACCCCCATCTTTTTATTTTTTTAATGCAGACAACTAGTATCTCTATATTTCTGCTGGGATGAACAGAGAAGTCTGTATAAATCTAATGCAATAGCTGATATATGTAGCAAGATGAAAAATATCCCAACACTACATTAATTATATATTGATTTTTTTTAAAACAAAATATTTCTCGCAACCTTTAAAATGAATACACAGTTGGGCTTTGACTTTCTAGTCCTTATGAGGCTAAAGTTCATGACTATAAACATGTTTTGACTGATGGGATGCTGCTCATAAACACCAGATGTGTTTGAACACAAATTTAGAATTCAATGAATATTTTATGTATACAATAAGTTCTGCAATTACAAGGCAGCCTATGTGTGTATACTTACTCTGAAGTATGACCCACTGATTCAGGAGGTTCTTATTCCCAAATAATAAGGGCAGTAGTCTGGTTCGGTCAGCATGCCAGCCTCATTCTCAGAAGTGTCTACAGCAAGCTAAGATTTTGTCAAATGACAAAGGGTTCAAGCTACATCCTTTATGTGCTTCTGTTGACTCCACTCATGACTCTCCCTCCATAATTCCCCTTATTCCCCTCAATGTATTGAGGATGTTTACAATGGATAGGTAATTATTTAGAGCAGTGTTTCTCAACCTTAGCGACTTTAAGATGGGTGGACTTAACTCCCAGAATTCCCCAGCCAGCATGCTTAAGTTAAGCTACTGAGGTTGAGAAACACAGATTTGGAAGGGACAAAAAAAAATGTCTTACTTTCAGGTGAATTGGGGTCTTTTTTTAGATGCTGGTTTCTCCTCAGACAACTCTTAATAAAATTGTTACCAGGTTTGAACAATTGTTTTTCTTGTTTATTGGAACAGGATCCATGCCTTGACATGTCTATCTGTTCTTTAATATATGGGCTTAGCAAATTTTAGGACTTAGGGTAAAGATTACCTTACACATTTCAGCATAAAAATAGACATTCTGAAGACATATCTTAGAAATAGACATATCTCAGAAAGTAGAAATACCAATAAAAGGTTTTCATTTCATAATTTTCCCGGCTTTTCACTAGCTGATACTGATACTATAGAATATTGCAGTGAAACACTGGAAATCTACTTTGTTGTAAATACCTATATTTAACACTACTGGGAACTGGCTTAATTATTTTTTTTTAAAACCCCCCCCCCCAATTAATTCAATGCTTAATTGTTACTGTGTTTCATATCTTACCTGATAAGTCCTCAAAACCAAGTAAATATGAATGTCTTTCTGTTTTCATTGAAAGATGCCTGACAAAGCAAGAGATGCCTTGCGCTTGGTTCCCAGATTTTGCTTCTGGAAGCATGATGGCCCAACCTGCATAGTCTTAGGAAAATGTTAAAACACACGTTAAATGTTAGTTAATTTTTAATTTTACTGGTTTTAATCTTTTCAACATAATAATAATAATAATAATAATAATAATAATAATAATAATAATGGGTTTAAAAGGCTGCTAAATCCAAAGACCCAAGGTAGTGTAGAGAGTTAAAATATCATACAAAATCACAAATATAATGCACTGGGGAAAAATGCAAATAAAGTTCCTTCCATCCATCCATCCAGTTAGACTCACAAGTCAACCTGGTTTGTTGCCTGTTTCAAAAACTATGGGGTTAGAGTTTATTTGAAAGACAGCAGTCAGTCCCAGGGGATGATGTGGCTGAAGGTGGGAGCTGCAACAGAGAATACACAACTCCAGGGTCCCATACAATGGCACTGTTCAGCTGGCATGTCCATCCTGTCTAAGCTTATAAGATGGGAAATAAAGTGGAGGCAGTCCCATAAATAATGATTTAAATGTATTCCACCTTGACAGCTTACGTAAGAAGAAAGGAATGCTATACATCTAATTAATTAAGCTATCTCTAAATTGCCAGCAGTATGAAAATAGGCATTCACTGTGATGTTAAAGTAGCTAGACTAATTAACTTTTGAAATATTTCTGTTCTATTAACTGAATTCTTATGGGACAATATGTAGACATTAAAAGAAGTTAATTTCAAACAATTATGGGTACAAACTGCTATTACTTGTTAGCAGAGATGGTGTGTTTAATCTGATGTTGCTACGAAAGAAATGTATCTCTGTACATTTCAGTTTAGCAATCAAACAAAAATAGACATTTTTGTATTATTTTTAGTGCCTTTGTTTACTGTCTAATTTGCAGCTACTTTGATAGGAATGGACAGATTCATCACTTATACTTTCTTTGCCTTTTTTCAGGGGCTTTATTCTTAATTTTTGGTTGTCCTTTTTATTTATTTATTAAAAAAATCCCTCATTGTTGTGTGCATTATGATGCACATAAAATGGGCTGGGGTTTTGATTGCATGGTCATGGCCACCATCTTGACAGTTTTCACTCCCCCATGGACATCCCTGAATATTAGGCAAATATCATCAAACACTTTACTTCCATTGTGATGCAATCCCCCAAACTTCCAAAACTAAGGAGTGTCTTTGTAAAACAAAAATTAATTTCTTCAATTTAGCCTTAATTCAGAAGTATCCTTTATATCACTGTATCCATTTGAGCTAAGAGGAAAATTCTTCAAGTTCCTAGGAAAAAAGATGGAAACTAGACATTTCATAAAGCTATGCTGCCATGGTTTCCCTTTTATAATCTAGCAGCATTTCTCTACATCAGCCTTTTCCCACTGGGTTCCCTAGGCTTCTACAAGGGGTGGCTGAGGGTTCTGCAAGAGACTGTGATTGGAAAAAAAAAAACACGTTTTGGACTTCATGTGTGCCATGCAATGCTAGTGCTTGCTGTGCTGGGAATATTATCTTCTGTGAGTCAGCTGCTGGCCTGCCACTTTGCAGTTGTAAATGTTATAAAACATGGATTGTGTAGGTTAGAAGTGAATTGTATTGTGAAGTTTTCGTATTTTTTGCAACTTTTATGCAGGGATTCCCTGAGACCTGAATATTATTTCAAGGGCTCCTCCATGCTAAAAAGATTGAGAAAGGCTGCTCTAGACATTTGCCTCCAGTAAACAGTAAACCGTATTCACTCAGATTCATTACATTACACACACACAGAAACAAAAAGACTTGGAGCTACAGTATGTGACTGAAAGCAATTAGCAAACCTCATGTTCACAGTACTGTATATTTTGCTATACAAACATTAAAGCTGTGAAATCATATGTGAATAAAAATATAAATAAATATATTTAAAAAGCAATTCTAAGCCATGAGAAGATATATTTCCATTCATCAAATATATATTACAATTACTCATATGGGCATTCTAGGAATGCAAGTACCCAAACACATTAGAGAACTAATTACCATGGAATTATACTGTACATAGGGCATCACACATTTTAATAACTTGGAGGCAAGTTATTATATTAAAAAGGCATATTGTAGGAGGAAAAAAAAGCCTAAATATTTTAAATAAATAAAACCAAAACAGTCTTCCACAATGATTTAAAAAAAACAATAATGATGTCTATAATAATTCTGACTGTTTGATGAGACTGATGAATGAGAAGATGGAACTTTAATCCTCAGTGTTTCTTTTGTTATCTAGGGATGGTAGAAATAAACATTTTCTCAGATTCTTGGTTTCCAGCCACAAGTTTGTTTGAAATTTATTTGTGCATCAGCTTCAGAATTTGGCAGAAAAAACAAAAATCTGGCTAAAAGTTTGTATTATATTTCTCTTCACCTCTTATATATACATTTTTGCATATGCTTTTCTTCACATGTATGCTTGTCTCAAGCAGCCTTCCCTCATATGATGCATTTGTTTGCATTAGGGTAGGTTGTACTTTCTCATAACATATGCATTTTAGGCATATTGTTGAGTTACAGACAGTATCATAACATTCTGGAGTCCCTTCCCAAAGATGGGGTGAGGAAATTGAGATCACAGCTCTTGAAGCCTTTATTGAAGCAATAATGAAAAGTTACTTAGGAATTTCTGAACATACAAAATGAACATACCAGAGCTGAGTATGATAGCATCATTACAAACAGGCTTTATTTTCTATTTTAATTTAGTTATCATGGGGAAAGGGGGAGGGAAACTTTCAGTCCTATATCATGGGGAAATAGAGCTCTTGACTATTTCATGTGGACTTTGGCATGATTGGAAAAAACTTTCTGAAAGTCATCAGTTTATATCCTTCCATATGGTGCTGAACCAAAAATCTGGCTTTTCCCCATCATTCAGTTTGACTGAATTTGCTTTTGAATTTTGTTTCAAGAGAAAAAAAGAATTTCAGTGGGGTGGGTGTTTTTGTACACATTTAGTTAGCAAGAGATATTCATAGGTCTCCTGTCTTTTTTTGTAATGTCTCTGCCACCTTATTCTTACACATGAATTAAATCATAAAGGAGCTCATCCCATTAGGGATTTTCAGACTGGCAGGTGTGGACATCCAGGAGATAAATGGAAAATGGTAGCAACTGTAGTAGGACTATCTACCATCTCCAGGTGGAAAGCAAAAGAAATTCAGAACACATTCTCTAGCACTGAGAATAAGGGATGAAAACAGAAGAGGAAGAAAACTTTGAGAACTTGTGAGGCAGAGCATTATTTGCATGGATGCCAGAAAGAGAAGAAGTAGATGTCACCATTTGTAGCTTTGCCCCACAGATCACTTGCTCTGGTCTTAAGCACTGATTGGCATGTGGTTTCTTACAGTTTATTCCAGACAGAATGCAGCCATCCAAAAAAAAAAAAAAGAAAAAATCCCAAAGTCCCTGCTTAAGTTGTTTCTCTTTGCTGCTTTATTCTTTTGTTGCCCTATTTCAGCCATAGCTCACTTGCCCTGTTGATAAAAGCAACAATTTCTGTTGAGAGAGATACTAAAGCAAATAATTTCTGAAGTCACACCTTTCAGGCAGTTGTTGCCAACTGGTCAGAATCTGAATGTACGAAGATGGTTATTCTTCCCTGAGACTTTAAAACTGAATAAATGTTCTCTATTAAAATTTGTATCTATCTATCTAGTTGCTAGGAATTGAAAATGACTTGATGGCACATAATCAATTAAAATTCCTAATGTTGAAAGTCTGTATGTTTCAAAATAAGAGTATTCATGATCAATGATGCAAAATATTAAACCACAAAAAATGGGAAGAAATATGAAACACAAAATAATTTGAAAATCCTTTAGATTTATGAAGCAAATAACAGTTGAAAGAAAAAGGAAATGAAATAAAAAGCTGCATCTATGTACAGCCATGCATGTTTGACAAAAAGTGAAAATGAATTAACTACTCTTGCTTGGACACACTGATGTATGAATATGAAAAAAGTAGTGGGACATCATTTGAAAAAAAAAAAAAAGCAGGGCTATTTAGTCATCCCAGGGTAGATGGTTCCTAGGCATGCATAAGTGTGCGCACATAGACATAGGCACAAAGGCAATGTCAATATGTAGGACATAAGACAGCCTGTGTCCTACTTAATAGAGAATAATCCTCTTCATGAAAAAATGCCCATTCTAAGTTTGGTTGAAAGAAAAAGAGCTGTAAGAAAGGAAATAAAGAGGGATGGAGTTGCCCATCCATGATTAGCACATGGCTTGGTTGATCTTTGTCTTTCCATGATGGTATCGGGTATCGTTTTTCTATGGAAATTACAGTAACAATTTCTAAACTTATATTTACATGCCTAAGTCCACATTTGTAAATTCTGAGCACATCTAAGGTTCCTCTCATTGGTGAAAATTTTCCTTTCTTGTTTTACAAGTGTATTGCAAATGCAAATGAGAAACACAGGATGGACAACTATTATTAATAAAAGCAAAAACTGTCCTTATTTGGATTAGTGAATGATGATAACCTGAGTGAATTCTGAACTCTTTTCTAGCAGGAACTACTTAAAGCTGCTAGAAGCAGTAGTACTCTAGTAAAACTTTTAAACATTTGCTATGATTGTTTAGTCTGTAATCCCAAACTGATTCAGAGAAGCCAATCTAGTTGTGTAAAATAAGTATGACAGTTTAAAATTTTCAGTGGGTAGAATATAGGACAGAACAGTTCAGGGAAGCAGATAGGGAACAGAATGGGGGAAAAAAATCTTACTTTACATTTTAATTTTCATTATATAATTTGCTCCATAGATTTCACAGGCTTTGTGGCATCCTTACCACTAATACTACAGTCTCTGTAGCCACTCCTGTATCACAGCCCATAATTATTCCCTCTGAGTCTCTCCCCTTTCTTTTTAGAAACTATACCATTGTTGTACTCAGTCTTCTTATTTTGGATTCTGCAGATCTATTCTAAGGCAAGAAAGTTTCTCCTCCTTTGCAAGGCCCTGTTTAAATTTCTCTTCCTACCTAGCTGCAAGAGAACGCAATCTGTATTTTAAAGAGCCCGGTGGCATAAATATTAATATATGGAAAATATGAAGAAGTAAATGTAAGGCCATCAGTAATAATAATAATAAAAAATGTCTGTCACTATAAGTTATGAAGCTTTACCCAGATATCTTTTTAGATCACTTGAATCTCTTTGTTGCCTGGAGCTTTGCCTCTAGTCTAAACCTGAGCCACTGTACTAAAGCTTATGATTCCTGCCATTACTGAGTTTCCCCACAGCTGAAATCTGGCTCTGACCAGCTAGTTTCAAAGAAGGGATTTTTATGGCTGAAAATAAAAAGAAGAAGAAAAAAGGAAAGATTACAGTTGAGCTTTCCTTTACTGGAAATAGGTACAAAGTAGATTTTACAGTTTCTGAACAGAGTAGCACAATATGCATTACACTTGTTTTCTAGATAATTATCTTTACTTTGAATATTCTCTGAAAATTTTATTTTTTGTTGCACAGTCGTATTTATATAATCCACTTTCTCCCAAAATTTAGTAAGTATAGGACATTGTAAAAACATGTGTTTTAAGAAGCATTATCCTTATTATGTCTCCAACAAAATGCTGTCTTAGACCTTTTCTATTCAAACGTAGTGATTTTGCATTACTGTATGTAAAACAATAACATAGTTACATTTTATTACGTGCACATGCCACAAAGAATAATCTAATCTTCATCTTAAAGTATATAAAATCAACATCAGAATCTTTATTGTTGAATTGCATCTTGTAAAAATTCCTGCATGCTCTCAATATAATATGTCCTTAATGAACATTATTTAGGAAGTTTTACTATGTAGCATTTATATGTCCAGTGTTTATCCAACATTGCATTTCTTTTCAAGAATTGTGTGATCAAATTAGTTTACTGAAGTATGGGAAAGAATAATCAGCACAGGGTGAAGTAGACTGGCATTGTGATATTGCTCAGGACATATGCCACTGAGCAGTTTAATGGTGATGCCAGTGTCACTAGTAAACTGAGAAAAGTTTGTAGCTTACCATGCCTAACTTTGGAGTTGGCAGCCTTGGGAACTTCAAAGCCTTTACCAGTTATCTGATAAGAAGTTGAGAGTTCCACACATGCACTTACCCCTCCAGCACATTTTCACACATATATCACCTAATCATGTATAACAAATTTACACACATGGCACTTTACACTCTATACTTTACAAAAGACAGTTGGGAAAATGTAGAAAATGTGCAGAAAATTAAAACCAATCTTCTCCCTTCTTTCTATGGCCATATTCAGCTCCTACTTGACATATAACATCTAGCAAACCTTAACCAGTGACAGTGATTTTCTTCTTTATCTCAGCAACCCTGTTTCAGATTCCTCTGCTTATGTTGGTCCTCTGAAGCCTATTAATCAATCAGCACAAATGCTGGGTTAAATGAATTGGACCTTAGCTTCTAAAAATGACTGAATCTTCAAAAAACTATTACAGTGAATTAATGTTAAGAGAGAAGTAAATTCAATTCATCAAAATCTGAAGTGTGAAGAATAGATAATTAGATCATCAATTATAACAGTAGAAGTTGGGATGCAGAAATACATTGTCCCTCACCCTGCGGGGAAAACAGAGTGATTGAATTTTCTTGGTTGGGTTTCAGGTATAAGCTAATTGGGTTTCTCTACTATAATTGAAGGTGGTTTGTATGAATGATGCTAAATATATATTTAAATCAGAAGTAATCAGGCCTAATTTTTGCTTGATTATTTTGATCACTACTTTTTCTTTTAGTTGGTAATGGAAAATATATTTAATATATCACTTCCTTTGTATGAATGAGCTTATCACTTTCTTGTCTTTGTTTCTGTGTGTATTTAAGGCTACTATGAGCAGAAAGTTTAGGGAACATGGAACTGTTTTTTTTTTTAATTTACATATACACAGACAATGTATTTCTCAGCTATTCTTAATCAAAGTGCATTCTTCTGTATGTATATTTTAAAACATGACATAAAATTTATGTGATTTAAGTGTTTATTCAATATATATTTTATACAGAAGACTAAAGAGTGTTTTTCAGATTAAAAGAAAGGTAGGACATGAGTGGTTCTGTGTCATGTCCCCCGTTGCGATGCAATCATGCATCACAACGGGGAACATGCCTTTCCGGATAAGGGAAGGAAGGAGGAAGGAATCATACTAATCCTTTAAACACTCAGGTACAAATGCAATTTGCCATAGCAAACAAACTCAAAGGAAGGGCGGCTGACTGGTATGTCCAGCTATGCCAGGCAGATGCCCCAGAACTTGATTGTGTCGAGTTTCTCTGGGTGCTGGATCTACACTTCAGAGATCCCTTGGAGAAGGAGAGAGCAAAAAGATCCCTAAGGGGAATCAGCCAAGGGCAAAGATCTGTGGCAGATTATGCCATGGAATTCCAAGCACTGGCTGGAAAGGTGCAGGACTGGTCGCAGTCTACCCTAATTGAGCGCTTCAAAGAGGGTCTGAACTTGAACGTTCTGAGGTGGGCATTATGCAGAGACGACCCAAACACTCTAATTGAGTGGATACAGCTGGCCGGTAAGGCGGAAAATGCCCAGGAAATTTTCATGCAAGCCAAAAGGACGGCGCAACAAGCAGTGATGGCAAAAGGACCCCGAACCGCTGCAGGACCAGTGAGAACAGCACCCAAACCTGGAGAGAGGAGAGAGAGTGCCGGTTCGCCAAGGGGCAGTGCCTTCGATGCGGGAAAGAGGACCACAAAGCAGCAGCCTGCCTGAAAACAAAGGCCGTTGACAGACCAAGAAAACCGCTGGCAAACCACCCACAGCACCCAAAAAGATGCCAGCGGCCAGTGGAGAGATCGGAGCAAAAGATCTACCTTACTCCATTGAAGAAGAGGAGAGCAACGAAGAAGAACCGGCGGGAAATGCCAGCCACCTGCCCTAAGAAGCGCCAGAGGGCAGGTAGAGGAGAACGGGCGCAGCGACATCTGGGTGAGTGCCAACTGTCCCACCCTCTATGTCAAGGTGAAACTAAAGTCCAAGGTGAAGTCTATCGAAGTTTGGGCCCTAATCGACTTGGGCTGTTCCAGGTGCCTAATGCACCCAGACCTGGCGGCCGCTTTAAAGCTCTGCTGCTATCCACTTCAGCACCACATAGTGTTTACCCAATTGGACGGTTCAGCAGCGGGAGGGGGCCCAGTCACCCAATTCACCGATGAAGTGGTGCTGCAACTCGGCAGCCACCGGGAGAGACTGCAATTTGTCGTAGCACCGGTGAGCCAACCCTTAATCATCCTGGGCATCCTGTGGTTGGTCCGAAGGAACCCCTACATAAATTGGGAAACCAGGACAATCACCTTCACAGACGGCTTCTACCAAGCACCTACAGGGGATCGAGTTCCCCGTGCTGCGGTGGGGAGGGCGGCATCTACAACAACACACCTGGAGGCGGTGGCACTGGAAGGCTTGCCAGACAGGTATGCAGAGTTTGCAGATGTGTTCGGGGAGAAAGAAGCAGACAAACTTCCACCCCACAGAAAGACGGACTGTGCCATAGAACTGGTCCCCAACACACCCTTGCCAAAGCCCAAAATTTATGCAATGACCCAGAAGGAACTGGCAGCATTGCGGGAGTTTGTGGACAAGAATTTAGCACAAGGCTTCATCGAGCCAGTAAACTCACCAGTTGGAGCCCCAGTCCTCTTCAGAGAGAAAAAGGATGGGACATTAAGGCTCTGTACGGACTACCGTGGTTTGAATGCGGCTTCCATTTCAAACAAATACCCTTTACCCTTAATCAAGGACATATTGGCACATCTGGCAAAGGGCAAAATGTTTTCCAAACTGGACTTGTGAGAAGCCTATTTCCGCATACGTATACGGGAGGGGGATGAGTGGAAGATGGCTTTCAATTGCCCACTGGGTTCATTCCAATACAAAGTGTTACCGTTTGGTTTGGCAGGGGCACCAAAGGGATTTATGCAATTAATTAACGAGGTCTTGCATGACCACTTGTTCAAGGGGGTACTCGTCTACCTAGACGATGTGTTGATATACTCTGAAACTGAAGAGGAGCACGAGCGCCTGGTTAAGCAGGTGCTCAGGAAACTCCGCAAAGCAGAGCTATTTGCCAAGCTCTCTAAGTGCGAGTTTCACAAATCTCAGATAGACTATCTGGGCTACAGAATCTCTGTAAGGGGCATCGAAATGGACCTTGGAAAAGTCCAGGCCATCCTGGCATGGGAGCGCCCACGCACTAGGAGGCAACTACAAAGTTTCCTTGGATTTACAAATTTTTACAGGGGGTTCATCAAGGGACTAGCAGAAATTGTTTTGCCCCTAACCAATTTACTCCGCACAAAGGGCTTGGGCGACACATGTAAGGCACGAAACCCAGGAGCGATTCTGAACTGGACTCCTGACTGCCAAAGGGCTTTTGATCACCTCAAAAGCCTATTTACAGCAGAACCGGTTCTACAACACCCCGACCCCACCAAGCTTTTCGTAGTCCAAGTTGATGCCTCCAATTTTTCAATCGGGGCACTCCTGCTTCAGCGGGATTTAAATGCTCAGCTGAAGCCCTGCGCGTACCTCTCCCGCAAGTTCTCTGAGACAGGACGGAGATGGCACGTATGGGAGAAGGAGGCTTTTGCCGTCAAAGCTGCCTTAGAGGCATGGTGACACCTCCTGGAAGGGGCCACCTGCCCCTTTGAGGTCTGGACGGACCACAAAAACCTAGAAGCACTCAGCACCCCGAAATGCCTCAGCCCCAAGCAGGTTCGCTGGGCGCAGTTTTTCAGCCGCTTTGATTTTAAGCTAAAGTTCATACCGGGAAGGAAGAACTTCTTAGCCGACGCTCTCTCTAGGCGGCCCCAGGATGCCAGTCAGGCATCCGACATTGTAGGTACTGTGTGGACCGACACACAGCTGGGTTGCCAAGCCGTCATGCGCAGTCAAACTGGAACACAGCGCACACCGGCACAACCACCCGCAAGGGGAGGGAGATGTATGTCAATTTCATCCCACTTGCAACAGCGGTTTGCACAAGCCTTAAAAACGGATGCATGGTTACAAGCCAATCAACACAATGTTTCTTTTGCAAACGACTTGGCTTGGAAACAAAATAGCTTGTACGTGCCGGAGCAATTACGAGCTGAGGTCCTAAGCCATTCTCATGATGACAAAATGGCTGGACACTTTGGGTTCATAAAAATGCTGTATCTGGTCAGGCGACAATTCTGGTGGCCCACTCTTAGGAGGAATGTAAAGGAATATGTTGCTGCCTGCCCCACATGTGCTATGGCCAAACGAAAAGTGGGGAAGCCCCAGGGACTATTGCAGCCGGTGGCAAGCCCCTCCCACCCTTGGGAGGAAATCTCAATGGACTTTATTGTAGACTTGCCACCCAGCCAGAGAAAAATGCTCATCTGGGTGGTCAAAGACTACTTTTCTAAACAAGCACATTTTGTCCCATGTGCCTCCATTCCCTGCACTCAACAGCTGGGATGCCTCTTTTTAAATCACATCTATAAATTGCACGGTACCCCTCCCGCTTGGTGACAGATAGGGGTACACAATTTACTTCTAAATTTTGGAAGGCATTTTTGAAGCTAATTGGAACTAAGCAGGCACCGTCCATTGTTTGGCACCCCCACATGGACGGCTCTACGGAGATCCTTAACTCCACCCTGGAGCAATTTTTGTGCTCCTTTATAAGTTACCAGCAAGACAACTGGGTAGACTTACTCCCCTTTGCTGAGGTGGCATATAACAATGCAGTGCACCAGAGCACGGGTCACACCCCCTTCCAGGTGGTCTATGGTTGAGACTTTGTTCCAATCCCGGAGTTGCCACAGCCAGACACCCTGCCTTGTTCCCCAGATGACTGGGTGGCGCAGCTAGCCAACGTGTGGCCAGTCATTCAGCTGGCTCTCTCCGAAGCTCAAGCAACCTACAAGCGGTATGCGGACAACCACAGGGCGGCGCTGCCAGACTTCAAAGTGGGAGATAAGGTCTACCTCTCTACTAAGTTCATCAAGTCTCTGAAGCCCTCCAAGAAATTGGCCCCCAAGTTCATTGGCCCGTTTCCAATAGTGGAAATAATCAACCCGGTAACTTTCAAGTTAGAATTGCCACACAACTTGAAATGCATACATCCGGTGTTCCATTGTGCCTTATTGAAACCGGTCACCCCTTCAAAGTGGCACAACGACCCCCCCCCCGCCTCCGCCCATCATGATCGATGGACAGCAGCATTTTGAAATCAAGGAGGTACTAGACTCCCGAAGGCTATGGGGCACCCTCCAGTACCTGGTCCGCTGGAGACATTTCCCCCACCCGGAGTGGGTGCAGGCTCAGGATGTCTCAGCGCAGCGGCTTGTCAAACGCTTCCATGAAGCATATCCTGACAAACCGGCACCTTGAAGTTTTTCTTGGGGAGGCAGTATGTCATGTCCCCCATTGTAATGCAATCATGCATCACAATGGGGAACTTGCCTTTCCGAATAAGGGAAGGAAGGAGGAAGGAATCATACTAATCCTTTAAACACTCAGGTACAAATGCAATTAAAGGACAAAGGAAGCATACCTTTGCCCTGACCAAAGAAGCCATCATCATATCTCCCGGGCATCTCTGCATTACCCCGGGGGACGCACCTGTGCCGGACATGGGAAGGAGACAGAGGTGATCAGCGATAATCCCCCCGATCGCCCATTGAGACCCCGGTATCGCACCCTGATTGCCCATCAAGAATCCGGATCCAGACTGTGGGACAATGGGGGTGGAGAAGGGCCAGGTCTGCACCACGGGTATTTACAGAATACCCCACATGCCATGTGCCCACTCCTGTCTTTTTCCATGTATGCATTCTGTTCCCATTAAACCGGAAATCCTTAGCCCTATCTAAGTGAGTCCGTGTCTCTTTGGGAGCAAGGCAACCATCACATTCTGTTTCATACCCATTCTGTGCTATGTCTCTGAAAAAGAATGGAGTATTAGATTCCTCTACATCAGGATTAACTAGACCTCCCACTGTGACAGGAAGGTACATAAAGCACCCCAGTAGCCCAGCTAAGAATAAGCAGGAAACACTAGTCAGCTTTTTGATTAGAAATTGTTGTGATTGCCCATATTGGGAAGAAAATCATTGTTCCTTTGATTTTTAGCTACTGAACTATTAAAATAATCTTTTATTACTGGCATAATATGAAATAGGCTCCAAAATCTGGGGTCAATTTAATTTGGAAGAGCTACGGGTAAATCCTTCATTTGCAGCAGAACAAATGTTCTAATTAAATTCTTTAAACTGTTAACAGACAGTCTAAAACTCTGTTTTAATGGTTTTAAAACAAAGTGGAGAGTTTGAAAGATGAGTTAATTATGTCTCAAAAATCAAAAAAATACCCACCATTTCTTTAAAAGAAAGGTATATTAAAAGGGATCACATTAGTACAAAGTCAAACTATTAGAAGGAAATTATTTTTAAACCTGAAAGTTATAAGTTACCTTTAAAAAGTTAATATCCTCAACATTAAACTGCATAATAATTGTCAGGCTGACTTAAAATGGGAAAGGGGAAAAAAGATGTTTAATGGGGAAAAAAATCCCTTTATAAAATAGTTTGATTTTGGTTATTGTAAAATTGTAAATGCCCTTTGAGGCCAAAAAAGTGAGATAATAACAATAGTTTGCCCTTACCTAAATGTGATTTAAAGATATTGTTTCAAAGTAAAACCTGATTGGGTGTTTCGTCACTAGCTAAAATTGCCCTGGGAAGATGTTTCTGTTGATATAATTCTGATTATGAGATTCCCAAATGGGTTTGATCAAAGCAATATAGAGCACAAGGTTTTAGAAAAAATAAACCAAGATACATGTTGCCCATCCCATAATGTAGGGATGGGTTCAATCCAGGAAAATCCACAGGGTGAGTCAAAACAAAGTCAAGATGGGAATCTTGTTCCTTTTTTGCCTTCCAAAAAGGTTTTGCTCACCAATGAGTTTTGCACACCAATTATGTCCACTTTTTTTGGCTGCTTTATTTTTTTTTCCCTGTCCAATAGTTTAGGGTTATTGATTGATGGTTGATAATTAACTCTGTGAATTTTAGTGCCTGTTCCTTAATCACAACAAGAATATCACACCAATCAATTATATCTGTGGCAAGCAAAATATGTTCAGACATGAGATTTCAATATTAGTGGTGGGCAAAAAAGGAACAAGAACTCAGGATGGTGGCTGCATCTGCATAATCAAAACTTCACCCCTTGTTTAATGTGTGTTGCACAGGCAACATATAGAGATCACACACATGCAGAAGAGACTCCTGATTCAATTTGTTTTGAACCAGTTGTCGATCCATATGTTTATTTCCATTCCATTTCCATATGTGTCTTTGTTCTATTTTTAAATTATGTATGACATTTTTAGTGTTTTTTAGTTTATCTCAAAGCATTTTCAAATTCTGTTCTGTCAGAATAGACACTACTGTATTTTTATACTTAAAAAAAATGAGAACATATGGTAGAACATTCAGGAAATGTAAAACTAGGGAGTAAGTTGTGATCTACATATTTGCCCAGGAAACTTAGATCTGTTCTGTTTATATTGGAGTCTGGCAAAGACTTCACCCCTCAAACCTCCCTATTTCAAAGCATTACTTTTTTACTGAAAATATTTACAAGGCTATGATTATCTGATCCATTTGCAGTAATATTTCCCAGCAGAATAACATTTCCCATGGCATGCTTGAACAGTGAGACATGTAGGTAACCATATAGGTACACAGATTTCATGCTAACTATCTGTATAAGTCTGTAAGAACAGGGTTCCTCAACCTTGGCAACTCTAAGCTGTGCGGACTTCAACTTCCAGAATTCTGGGAGTTGAAGTCCGCACAGCTTAGAATTGCCAAGGTTGAGGAACCCTTGTTAGAAGGAATAGCTACTGGGGAATGATTGATAGGTAGCCATCTTCTTTGTACTATAGGACTGATCCTGCTCATGTGGTTTCCTCCAGGCATGAGCTTGAAAAAAAGGTGCTGTGGTTTTAAGAAAACAATGTCTTGAAAGTAATGGGAGTTAATTCATTAAAGTTAATGTGGTATCTGATGTTTAGGCTTGGTCAGAAGCCTGAAAAAAATTAGGCTGCTTTAATTAATAGCAGACAGGTGCTACACTAGCAGAAGATCCAAGGCACTGCTTCCACATCATTTTTAAGTAGGCTAGGCCCATAGTCTGTCTCTCTCACACACCCTCACAGATATAGATATCTGTGTCATCTTCCTCTTAAAACATTTTCAGATGAGGTCATGGAGCAGAAAAGAAATCAAGTAAACTATTTTTTTTTTTTAAAACCTGTCATTATATTGTACACATTTCATTATAATGTAATATTTTACTGAATTGAACAGTGAACATAAAAAAGCTTGGCTATTTCTAATCTTAAAATATTTCAGATTATTCAGAATTAAGAACTAAATTAAAGTTTTACTTCAGATTGCAGATGGACAATCATATGCAAAAGGATGTTAGAGAAAGATACAGTACAAGTTGTGGTTTTCAGTAGAAGCAGCAGCATGATTAGAAATCCCCTACCTGCCATTTGAAGTTATATAATTCCAAAATGGTCCACTTCTGTTTTCAGACTCAATCTGTAAAAACTGGTAAATTAGCACTTAGGGCCTGTATGTAATTAGAGAAAATGAAGTGGTTGGGTTTTCAAGGTGACTGTAGCTCCAGGTGTGCTCTGTAGGAAGTCATTTATCTGAAAGTTCTTCCATGTGAAATCCATATTCCTCTGAAGATGTCAGAGTTTAGCATGATGGAGCTCAATCTAACTGACCTCCTTTCCAGCAAGTCATTTCAACTTTTACTTACTTTTTATTTCAAGTTAACATTGTTAATTTATACCTTCTGTTACTAGGTGTAAATTAAAATTTATTTAGTTAATGACATACATTTTTTTTTTTAATCTGTTAAGTTGTGTCCGATTCTCAGAGACTGCCTGGACAAGTCCCTGCAGTTTTCTTGACAAGGTGTTTTGGAGGCGGTGTTCCATTGCCTTCTTCCTAGGGCTGAGAGACAGTGACTGGCCCAAGGTCACTCAGCTGGTCTTGTGCCTAAGGTGGGACTAGAACTCACAGTCTCCTGATTTCTAGCCTGATGTCTTAATCACTACACCAAACTGGCTCCTACATTTATGTTATTATCTGACATATGATGACTAAAATTTTATCTTAAGACACTCAATAAATTAGTATAAGCATTTATCCCAGAGTATATATCAGAAAAATCTTACCAGTATTGGAAGAAGGTATCTAGGAAAGTCCACTTTCAGACAGTTTGCTTCCAGAATTGTCATGTTCATGAGTGCTACTTTAAAGTTAATGGATATCTAGTATATTGTATACATACAATAAAAATGTAGAACAATAACAATTATTACTTGTATGCAAATATACATAAATACAATATGAGGTGGACTCTAACAGAAATTATAATTCATTTGGAATGTACCAATGATCGAGAATTTATCCAGGGAACAACAATAAAACAGACCAGCAAGTGTGGGCACGAGGCAGTGTTTAATGGCAGATTAAATAGGCAAAAACACTTTTGGGTTATTTGATACATGTTACAATTCCTGGAAACATCTAAAAGTGCTGAGGGGATCTATTTATTCTGGATCCAAGGATCCAGAAGGTCCTGGAATGGGGCACCTGTCCAGGGAATATTGCCAGAGAATTTCTGTACCCAGCTGTATAGTAAAAGGTTTGCTTAGACACTTCAGTTTTTCAAGGCTGATTAACAGCTGTCCAAACAAGCAAGGAAGGGGTATCACTTAAACATGGGTTAACCTCCAACAAGTGAATGCTGGCTAGGCTATTTCAGTTTTCCCACTTCTAGCACTCTTAAGTTCAAACATAGGCTCACACTAGTTGAGTTAGCATCTAATGTGCAATGTGCTGGTTTTTAATACATATGCACCAGCTCCTCAGAAACCCTTTATCAAAGCAAAACATCCCTTCAAACTTTGCACAGCCCTGTAGTTTAATATTCAATGTGTCTGATGAGAATCACCTCCCTATTTTGTTGATCAATAAAGCTACTATAAACTATCAC
This sequence comes from Candoia aspera, assembly GCF_035149785.1. Lineage (NCBI taxonomy): Eukaryota > Metazoa > Chordata > Lepidosauria > Squamata > Candoiidae > Candoia > Candoia aspera. The sequence continues at coordinate 228,970,668 of NC_086154.1, forward strand.
TAGGAAGATCCTCACAGCCAATCTGTCAATCCAGCAGTCATCTAAATGAGCCCCCTCATTTTTTTTTCTAAGTACATCTGCTACCATATTAAAGACAGCTGAGCTCACATCTGTGTTTTTGATTAGCAGAAATAGAAGGCACAGATCCCAAATTAAGCACTTACCTATCAACCAGATTATCAATGCTATCTGATTTTATCACATTTAAAGCTTTTTGATTGTATGGTTGCACTGAAATGGAGAAAAAAAATATCTGAACCAGTTCTACATTCTTCTACACATCCAAACTTTTATTTCTTATGTTCAAATCTAAAACTATGAAAAAAGCCACTTTGAGTATGCTGATATACCAGCAGCTATGGAGTAAGAAGAAAGGAAAAAGCTGGCATGGATCTTCTTATGTGTTTCCCATAAAACTGAAAACTATGCACTATTTTCTGTACTGCCTCCCTAACAAAATGCCAGAACTAAATGCATGCTTGGGACTGTTTAGCAGGGTCCAGCCCTTCACAGAGGACCCATTTTTCATCAACTCTTTCAAACTGACTTAGGTCAGATTCAGCCCAGACTCTTCATAATACATCCATTCTAGAGAAGATCACTAGACTGGAAGAATTGTAATGCAGTAGCCTTGTGAACTGGACAAACTGACTTGTTTCCCTTTGATGTCCAGACAGCTTGGAGGCACCAAGGAGGGAGGGAGTTACTTTACACATCTACATAGTGGCCCAATGTCTGAATTTTGCAAAGAGCCTGCTTGTACGTCACCCTCTATTACTGATAGAAAGTCACTTTTGGTTGTCTTTTTAAAATTATTTTTTTTAACATATTTATCCTTTGATAATGTATTAATTCACTAGCGGGCAAATGAGAAGATTGTTACTCTGTCTTTGCTATTCTGTGTTTAGTGCAGAACTGTTGGTTCAAACTTAATCTTTCATAGCTATGAGTGACTCTAGAAAGTAGGTGAGGTTACAAAAATGAATGTCTGTATACATATTTAATCTCAAGGAAAAATACAAACATTGTAAATATTCATCCTCAAATTTCTATCAAGAACATTTCTACAAAGGAAGATAGTCTGTTAGAGAAATCAGAGTTAATACGGCTAAAAAATAAAAAAAACATATCCAAACAATTCAATCTGGATAAAAAGACTTATAATTTTGTTAATGAAAAAGCTCAATTTGAGGTGGATCTTTGTATTAATGATGAACATGTTGTTACTAAAATGTATAAAATGCAATTGTAAATGAATTTAGAAGACAAATATGTTAAGCAGGGAGGCTGGACCCATTCAATTGGTCCTCCCACGGCGACTGATGGACCTGGTAGGGTTTCAGAGGGAGCTGGGGGTTATACCTGAGAACCTGCTGCACAGTCCAGTGGAGGCCTTGGCTGTCACCTGGAACAGGGAGGCGGCCAGAGCCCTGGACAGGATTGCGCCTGTGCGGCCTCTCTTGTCCATTCAAACCTGGCACTCCCCGTGGTTTACAGAGGAGCTGAGGGTTCTGAAGAGGGTTAAGAGATGCCTAAAGCACCACTGGAGGAAGACAGACCAAATCTGACTGAACACAAGCTAGAGCCGCGATTAAGGCCTACTTGTGACAGTAAGAGTGGTGAAACATCAATATTTCTCTGCTGTTTTTAAATCTGCGGAATGCCACCTAGCAGCCCTGTTTAAGATTGCTCAATCCCTTTTGGGCAGAGGGGATTCAGAACATCTCCAGGGCCATGTTGAGGAATTTGCTGGGCATCTGCAGGATAAAATTGCTTGGATCCGTTCCAAGTTGGACTCTGAGCATGAGACAGAGTCTGACCAGATACCCAGGGAACATACTTACCATGTTATCTGGGAACGGTTTGATCCTGTTGAACCTGAGAAAGTGGACAGGATCCTTTGGTCTGTAAATGCCACCACTTGCCAATTAGATCCATGTCCCTCCTGTCTGGTGAAAGCAGCTCAGGAGGTTACATGTAGCTGGGTCCAAGCGGTGGTGAATTCATCCTTGAGGGAAGGGGTGTTCCCAACAACTTTCAAGGAAGTGCTGGTGCACCCCCTCCTCAAGGAACCATCACTGGACCCTACTGTACTGGACAATTTTTGTCCAGTCTCCCACCTCCCTTTTTGGGGAAGGTGGTTGAGAAAGTGGTGACACTACAGCTCCAGAGGGTCCTGGATGAAACAGATTATCTGGACCCCTTTCAGTCAGGTTTCAGGCCCGGCTATGCGATGGAAACATCATTGGTCACACTTATGGATGCTCTGTGGTGGGAGCGGGATGGAGGCAGTGCATCCATCCTCACTCTCCTTGACCTCTCAGTGACTTTTGATACCATCAACCATGGTATCCTTCTGGACCAACTCAGAGAGTTGGGGGCAGGTGGAGTAGTTTTGTGCTGGTTTACCTCCTTTTTCCAAGATTGGTCTCAGTTGGTGTTAATAGGGAGCGAGAGGTCCACCCCGCGGCCCCTACTCTGTGGGGTGCCGCAGGGCTCAGTTCTCTCTCCACTCCTCTTTAACATTTACATGAAACCACTGGGCAAGATCATCTGTCACCATGGGATGAGGTATCATCAATATGCAGATGATACTCAATTATATATCTCCATCCCAGGTGAAGTAAGTGATGCCGTGACCACCCTTTCTGAGTGTCTGGGGGCTGTGGGGGCCTGGATGGGGAACAACAAGCTTCAGCTGAACCCTGGTAAGATGGAGTGTCTGTGGATTAATGGACCCTCAGTTTCTGGGAATCTGTCATCTTTAAATCTGGATGGGGTTGCACTGCCCCAGACAGATCTGGTGCATAACTTGGGGGTCCTCCTGGACTCACAATTCCTGCTTGAAGGGCAGGTGGCAGTCATGGCCAGGAGGGCCTTTGCGCAACTTCATGTTGTGCGCCAGTTACACCCCTTCCTGGAACGAGAGGCCCTTCGAACAGTCACTCATGCCCTGGTTATCTCCCATATAGACTACTCTAATGTGTTCTACATGGGGCTACCCTTGAAGAGTATCTGGAAGCTACAGCTGGTCCAGAATGTAGCCGCGTGGGTAATTTTAGGTGCCCCTAGGTTGGCACACGTAACACCTCTACTGAGTGAGGTGCAATGGGTGCCAGTCTGCTTCTGGGTCCAATTCAAGGTGTTGGTTATGACCTTTAAAGCCCTACATGGCATGGGACCAGGCTACCTGTGGGACCATCTCGTCCCCATTACATCGACCCGTCCCACCTGGGCATGCAGAGATAGCATGCTACGGATCCCATCTGTTAAAAAGTTTCATCTAGTGGGATCGTGGAAGCGTACCTTCTCTGCAATAGCACCTGCCATTTTGAATGTTCTGCCCCCGGAGTTGAGGCAGGTCCCCTCACTCTTGGACTTCCCAAAAAAATTAAAAACCTGGCTCTGTCAACATGCCTGGGCCGGGAAAGAAAATAGTTCTTCTTGGGGATGGTTAGCTCCATGGAAGTGCCCTGTTTGCTTGCGGATAGAGAGAATATCTTAGCCATCTGAATTTTATTATATCTAATATATTTATATTTTTATGTCATTGATATTGTTGTATATTATTGTATATTTATTGTGATTGAACGTTTTTATTGTGAACGCCCAGAGTCCCTCCTTGTGGGGGAGATAGGTGGTGATAAATTTGATAAATAGATAAATAAAGACTGTATGATTAAATGGGCTAAGAATTTTGGATATAATATCATGCTTGAACAATGGGAGAATATGTGGAATAAAGATCTGAAATTTACTCTTAACTACAATTTGAAAGAGAACTTTTATAAAATGATGTATTGTTGGTACTTAACACCTGATAAGTTGTCAAAAATGTTCAATGGGTATCAAATGTGTGTTGGAAATGCTCCCAGGGTGAAGGAACTTTTTATCACTTGTGAGAAGGCAAAATCATTTTGGGAGCGAATATGTATTACTATACAAAAAATTCTGAAGAATAGTACAGTTGAAACCAGAACTGTTCCTTTTGGGCTTGATGGACCAACAGCTTGAAAGAAAATATGGGACTTCATTTTTGTATATGATAGCAGCAAGAGTCTTATATGCACAAAGATGGAAAGATGTGCAAATTCCTGCACTGGAAGAATGGATGGTGAAACTAATGGAGTTGGCTCAGATGGTGAAACTGACAGCACTTGTAAAAGACCACAATGCGATAGGATTTGTTTCTACTTGGAAACCGCTTTTGGACTATTTGCTTGTAACAGAAAAAAAAGAAGTATTGATTTTGGCTTTTGATGACTAATTGGCTTGTTTTTATAGAAATAATGTTGACTAAGTTTTATTTAAAAATAAGAGACTAAGTTACTAAGTACTTATATCTGTGTTGGAGAATGTCAGAAGTCACCTTCTTACTTTTTGTTGTTGTTGTTGTTGTTGTTGTTATTCTTGCACTTTTTAATCTTTTCGTTGTCATTTTTCTTTAACTCTGAACTCTAACTTTTCTGTATTTTGTATATTAACTTTTCCTGAAACTCTAATAAAGTTCTAAAAAAAAAATGAAATAGAGACCATATTCTTAATTAAAGCATGATCAAACCTCTTAAATTGTTGTGTTAATTTTTTGGCCCAAAACATTTTCCTCCATTTTTAAATGCTAACTGCACAGCCACAGCTTGCTGCATTACAACTTTAACACGCCTTCACCTTTGACCATGCTGGATGAGAAGGTAGGAGCCGGAGTCTAAGAACAAGGACTCCTTATTTCTCTGAAGGGCAATAGTGTGAAGAAGCCATGTAATCAGAAAAATGAGAAAGCATTTCAAAATGGGAGATAAGTCCATGTGTGTAAGTTGCACATTACCAGTACATTATACCAGTACTTTATTTGATTTACTTCAGAAAGTAGTAAGTCAGCCCTACTGAATCTGGAAGTTTCTGCTGAATGAGAATTTGAACTTCCTGAAATTCTTGTCCTGATGGCAGAATTGAACAAAAAGCATTGAGCAGCACAGCACAGCAAGTTACAGTGTAGGAAGTGTAAGTTTCATTTCCTTTCTTGCACAGAAAGTTCAACCCCACTTCTGTTTTGTATTGGAAAAAGAAATGTGAGGGGTTAATAAAATTGCAGTCAGCTTGATTTGGTTCTCAAGATAGTCTGGAGGTATAGGCACGAGCAGTTTGACCTTCTCTGAAAATGATCAGCAGTCCCTTGGGAGACTAGCCTTAACCCTTGAAAATTAGAGGTACAAAACACACAGCTTCTAATCATTTTGCAAAACAGCCAGTCACACCTACCCAGTATATATCATTTTTCTCTTACTCCGGTTCTGATTGTATAAAACTTACTTTCACAAAGAAATATCTCCTCAGAAAACTTAGTGTTAGGGTAACACACTCCATTGTGATACCTATTTAAAATATTTCTGCAATTTGTCATGCACAGTAAGAAAAATCTTCCAGGTGACATTCTGATAATCTTGGGTCTCCATGAAGCCTGGTGCATAAATATGCATAACAATAAAATATAATTCTGTATCTCCCATCTTTTCTCAGAAATCCTACTGATCCTGGGACTTCCAGTGGGAATACTACATGGCAGTCTGAACAGCTGTGCCCATGAGCTCAGTGGGCAGATCTGAAAATGAGGCTTTTGGGGGGGGGGGGCACAGGCAGGCTTTTCCTGAAGCCCTAGAGCATTTTCATGGACAGAAAATGCTCAGAATCATCTCACTTGTACTCCAGAATGGCGACTCACAGCCAGAGGATCACAAACAGTGTTAGCATCAATCCAGTAAGAGATGTTGGGAGGCTGGGACATCACCATTTCCAAACCATGCTGTAGCCTTAAAGGGACACTAAGACCAGCCACCTCATTTCTAAACCACCCTTTATATATATTTACATGTATGTATGTATGTATGTTTATGTACCCCAAGAGAGGTTTTCTACAGCAAGGAGAAGCAAAATCTCTTG